>NW_028167915.1:0-74938 GCF_964194135.1 Talpa europaea
GGGCAGCAGGGGAGGGATTGGGGTCAGAATGGGGGGGGGGTTGCAATTGTATGGGGAATATAAAAATAAAATAAAAAAAAATAATAAAAAAAATAAAATCTTTCAAAGCTTAAAAAATAAAAATAAAAATTCACATCTCTAGGTCTTTTACTAATAATTATTCTGTTTATTGAATGAGTAAACTCTTTTTTAAGATACGGTCAGTCCTCATTTTTTGCAGATGCTGCATTGTGAATTCACCTAATTGCTAAAATTTATATGTAATCTAAAAATCAATGCTGAAGCAGTTTTACAGGCATTTTCAGCAAACACATGACAAGAGCAGAAAAAATTGGGTCTCCTAACATGCATGCTCCCAACTGAGGCCAAAAAGAAGGATATTCGGGATACACTGCCTTCTTGTTTAGGCCCTCATGCTATTAACAAGTATGATTTTTATAGTATACTTAGTGCCATATTTTTCATATTTCTGAGCTTTGTTTTAGGGTTTTCTATGTTTAAAATGGTGTCCATTGTGTGCTATAGTGCTGTCTAATGTTCCTAAGTGTGAGAAGATTGTGATATGCCTGAAGGAGAAATACATTCATTCATTTAGATAAGATTCATCAGGCATGAGTTGTAGTGCCAAAAAAAAATGAAAAAAATATAATAAAATAAAATTATGATGTGGAGGGACTTCCTTGGTGGCGCAGTGGGTGAAGTGCTGTGCTGTGGAACTGTCCACTGCATCTGCAGCGTGGGTTTCATTCCCGGCCAGCCAGGGAGATTCCCACATGGCGTGGCAGACCTCTCCTGTCTCACCCACTGCTCCCCTCAGCAGTGCTTTCAGTCTGTCTGCCTGTTCTGCGCCCCGCTCTCTATCTGGTGAATCCTCTCACCCTCCCGTGACTCTGGCCTGTACTCCAGTTCTTGTATAAAAATAAATAAATATTTGAAAAAAATTTATGATGTGGAATAATACACATTAAATTATTAGTAAAAGTAGTCATGTTAAGAAGCTGCTATATTATTTACAAGCATTTCATATATCATAATACTAGTAAAGATTTCTCCCCCATAAAATCCAAGAAGGTAAATTAGGAAGTTTTACAAAACTTATGCTACATCTCTGTAATACAAAAGTTAATTGCTCAAACATTTCTTTAAAGCCAGAATGTTCAATACCTCAAACTGCAGAGTTCCCGTTTCCATTCCACTTTTTGATGCTCTAACTGGGATTTCATTTCTTTGGTTTCTGAGAGCTCCTTTTGTAGCCCACTAACCTTATTTTTCATTTTTTTTAATTTTTCCTGAAAGCAAGTGACTGATTTTTTTTTCATATGAAAGAAGTGCATCCTGGATTTTCAATAAGCTCACAGAATCTGCTCAGGGAGAAAACAAACAGAGAAATAAATATATAAGTACTTTTGGTGTACAAAGGATGTGGATTTTCATATTCACTTATTCATGTATTTATTTTATATGTTGAGTGTCGTGTCTACCATGTAGAAGATATACTCAACTTTGTAGGTAAAATAGACAAGAACTCTGTCTATTGTTTAGCTAATGTCTAATGGCAGAGGAAGACAAATAAAATGATAAGTTCAGACAGATACTGTAAGCGAACTGAATTCTGTGATCACTAACAGAACATGATCTAGGAAGAGGAAGAGATGGCTACCTTAAGAAATGAAGGATAAACAGGAAGCAATTAAGCAAAGGAGAAAGAACAACATTCTAGGAGTTTACAGCATGTGCTGAAGTTCTACTGTGATCTGCTTCTAGCCAACATGGAATAATAGGTATTTCCTTCTGAAATAAACAAAGACAAAACAGACAAAATACATTCAAAAATAATTTTCAAGATAAAGAACTTCAGGCAGTGAAGGACAATGATTTCTGAAGTTAATCTAATGAATGCCCCAGCTCACTGCCTCCAAGAATTTCCAGGCCATGTCACAGGGAGCAGGGAATGCAGTGGGGCTGATGAAACAGAGTCTGTGAAAACAAGGTAGATAGAGATCACAGGTCACAACAGTGGAGAGAAAGAACCCCAGGGATCTGCAGAGGGGCCCCTCAGGGTATTCAGCAAAACCAATCTATAGTGTATGTACCCTAATGAGGAAAGCACCAGAGACCAGTGGGGAAACCATAAGAAAAAAGTAGAGGAAACAGTGTTGGCTGCTCACATAGCACCAGCAATAGTGTCTGCTCCATTAGCCAGGCTGGAAAAACTCCTCATTCGCAGGACAGTGGCTAGTGGGTAATACCCAAGCCAAGGCTGAGCACTGCTTCAGAGTCACTAGACTAATCATAAGAACAAGTCCAGGAGGATCAGGCTTGTTGAAAAGTAACTTAACTGTCTTAAAACAGAGCTCCAAAAGATAAGACAGCTATTAAAAAAACAAAAAAAACAAAAAAAACAAAAAAACACTTATAGAGCCAGAATTCAAAATGTCAGAGATGAAACTCACTGGTGGGGGTAAACACATATTAGACATTACAAAAAAAAAATGAGTTAGTATGATATGGGTGAAATGTGAGAAAAATTCAAGTGGCTAATATACAATTCCCAAGAGGCAGGAGAAAGAGAAAGAAAAAAAAATTTCAAGAAAAAAAGGGCCAGAACTCTCCAAAGTGAATGAAACCTATTGTCCCATAGATCTAGAAAAATCAGAAATGAAAGTAAACTATGTCATTTTCTCACACACTGTATATAATATGGTAAAGTATTACTTGAACGTAAACTGTGATTACCTACTCATAAACTATAAACTCTAAAGCAACCACTAAACTAACAAGACAAAAGAGATATAGCTAATAAGCCCAAAAGAGAAATAAAACTACATCATAAAAATTACATACGCTAAAAAAAGGTAGGAAAAAAAGAGGAACAAGGAGCAGATAGGATGAACAGAAATCCAACAGCATGATGACAGATTGAAACCAACTATATCTCAGTATCACCATTAGGTCTGAGGGTCTCAATACAACATCTCCATACCTTGTAACAGATGTGAAAAAAGCTCACAAGGTCAATAGAGCAAAATGACCTCAATGTAAGACCTCAAACTATACAATTTATAAAAGGTAGCATAATCTTTGTGACCTTGTGCTAAGCAAAGTTTTCTTAAAATGAACACCCAAAGCAAAAGGCATGTAAAGAACAAACACCTAAATCGGACATCAAACATTTTTGCTCTTAAAAAAATGAAAATAGACACAAAATGGAAAACAAATGGCACAGCTACTTGAGGGAAAAAGTTGGCAGTGTCTGAAAGGAATACAAATGGTCGTGAGGAGATGTTTTAGGGGTGACGCATACATTAAGTATCTTGATTGCAGTGATGGTTTCATGTGTACAGACATGGTCAAGTGACCCAGGGAAACACTTGCTATATGTGCAGTTTACATCACTAAACTATAACAAACAAAAAGTCTTATTGCAAGAAAGAACCACCATGGCAGTGCCTGAGACACAGATGGATAAAGGAGGACAAGAGATGCAGTGAGAAGACTGTGGCCTTTAACCTTATTCCAATAGCTGGGTTTTAAGGAAGGGGGTTAACATGATGAGATCTGAAGTTTTGAAAATATATCACAATCAAGGTTTTGGAAAGTGGAATGGCAGGAAGAACGGCTCTGAGGTCATTTCAGTATTTCACAAGGGAAAAAATGGTACATGACCTTGAATGAAGGCCTAGGAGAGAGCAGAGTCAGCAAGAGTACAATGAGAATTCTCAAAGCTCTTTGGCTGAGTGTATACAATTGCTTTCATTTCAATTTAATATAAAACAGTTCTGAGATGAATAACATTATACCTGTGCTTTACGGTGTTAGTACTAGATAAATGGTGTATAAAACCCCACAGTGTAAAGAAAATACTTTATAGTTATAAAATCCTACCTTTACAATCTATGCTAAGTTGTTCAATAAGCAACATAGAATTCTTATAATTAGAGTAAGGTAATTCACTATCTTCTGAAGCTGTTTCAGATGACTGAGTTAAGTCCTCCAGGTTATCCACAGAATTAATTTGCTTCTTGACCTACAAATAAGCAATGCTATTTCAAAATGTTCTCAAAATATTTAGGAAACATACTAAATATGCAAGGGTGATAAAAATCCATCTTTCTATAAAAGCAAAAACAGACTTCTTTTTAATTACTATTTTTATCAAAAGACTACCTTTATATATAACTAGTGTTATACATCACTCTTTCAAAATAAACCTCTCTGAAGTTGAGGAAAACTTTCTATTTTTTCACTCTACCTTTTACAATGTATTTCTTTTACTACAGAATAATATTTTTTAAGGATTTATTTTTATTTATTATGCATATAAGAACTATAGGCCAGAGGTATGGTGGGGGTGAGAGGATTCACCAGAGACACAGTGAGGAGCAGAACAGGTGGATCTACTGAACTACACTGCTGCGGGGAGCAGCAGGTGATATAGGAGAGGTCTACTGCCCCATTTGTGGGTCAGCTCCCCGGGTCTGGGAATTGAACTAATGCTGCAGTGGCTGGCACTAGCTTGACAGTGCTGAGACTTGAACCCCTGCACCACCAGGGAGGTCCCAGAATAATATTTTTTATCAATTAATTTTTACTGTACCTTGTTCTTTTCTTTAGATGTTTTCTTTATAAGCCCCCCCAAAAAATAACCAAACAGCTATTTCAGATGCATGTTAACTATTTTAATACAGAGAATAACTGAGACTAGATTTTTTTTAAATAAATATCTGCAATGTAATTAATTTTCTAGAGTGGGGATTACGCAATACATAAAAAGAGTAATATTAATGAACAAAAAAATGTACTACAAATAATATTAACAAATCATTAAATATAGATCAAGCTGACAGTCAACAAGTTTCTAACATTGGAAATACAAACAAAATCAAATTTAATAAACATGTTCTTCTCTGCTGGATCATTTCCAAGAGCATAAATATCTAAGATAAGAAAGAAAACTCCCTCAAACTCTTCTGAAGTTATCCATTTTTCTACTGTCTTTCTCCGTATATATTCTTCTATAAAGGAGCAGTTCACACTCACTCACCACAAACTGGCTGAAGGGCAACTATTTATTGAAACTTTCTCATCAAATTTACTGGTCCTCATTGTAACCTCTCAACAGTATTTCTCTGATATTCTTTAGAACTCTCTTGTTGGGGACTGTACACTACATTATAGTTGTTTTATTCCCAGAAAAAAGTAATCACTGCTAATATTCCTATACTCAGAAATAAAGAACTTAGAGAATTTACCTTCCATCATTCTGATCTACTTCACTTAAGCTGCTGTCATCATTCACTTGAAGCGCACCACCAGTTAGGGAACCAGCCTTCTCAAACATGGATATAGTCACAGATGCTTTGACTGTCCATTTGTTATTTTCATTTTTCTTTGCTTCTTTCATAGGCAAGCCAGGATTACTACTTTTAAAAATCCACAAAAAGGTCAATATTTAGAATAACTACTGATATATTTTGTACAGTTCCAACATTTATCCACATTCATTTGTCTATTAATTCACAAGAAGTATGAAGTACCATCTGTAAGCAAGGAAATACACTTTTCTTGCTTCAAAAACAGATATACAATTATGATATAATGTGCTATAGAAGGATTGTCATATGAAATGTTAAGTGAGCACAAGGGAGGCTTTAAGAAGGGATGGCAGAGGAGGTCACCAGAAAAAAAAAATGCACGAGAAAAAAAAAATATTCTACATGGAGAGTCTTTAATGCACAAAGACTGGGAGAAGTATAAAATTCATAGAATTTTATGTGATAGAATTTTATAGTGATGAGCTAGGAAATTGTGAAGCTTCTGTGCAAAAGCTTGAGAGTGCCTAAAGTTATGACTCTTAGACACTGTAGTACTAATTAGATCACCACTGTATTTTTTATTTTGTTTTAAAATATATAGTAATAATTTGGGCCTCCCCGGTGACGCAGTGGTTGAGCGCTGGGTTGCGAAGCTACCCGCAGCCTCTGCAGCGCCGGTTCGATCCCCAGCTGCTCCCCGGCCACCAGAGGAGGGTCCCACATGGCGCGCAGACCTCTCCTGCCGCCCGCTGCTCCCCTCAGCAGTGTACTTTGGTCCTTCTGCCTGCTCTGCTCCCGGCTCTGGCTCTGGTGAATTCTCTCACCCTCCCGTGCTTCTGACTGTACCCAGTGCTTGTATAAATAAACAAATAAATCTTAAAAAAAAAAAAAAACACCGTAGAGCTTACTTCATTTTGGAAAACAAAGATTTGGAAGAATGTAAGTTTTAAAATGTTGCATGCATCTTACTTTAGCTCAACATGGAGACAAAGTAATCCTTTTCTCTCTAATTTGACAATGTTTTGTAAATTTATTTTTATTAAGGTAACATTGGTTATTTGTGTGATATATCTAACAACTAAAGCTTAAAATGAAATTACTTCCCATATTTTAAATGCATTTCTGTTCTTTTCATAGATAAATGGCAAATTGTTTCTGTGTGTTTATTTTCATCGTTGTGTGCTTAATTGTATTAATCTTCTATAACAGATTAATGAATCTATTCTGTTACAAATCTGTCACATCCCATAACAGAAAATAATCTGTGCTCTGTGCTGCCACAGCTTCTAATTGCTCCTTATATAAAGGTACAAAATTCTCCTCATGGCACACTCAGGAGTAAAATTCCTGGGTTGTATGGAATGTAAATATTCTGCCTTTCAAGATAATGCTCAATCATTTTCCAGTGAGATGGTATAAATCTTTTCTATGGAGTTTGATTGTGAACTACAGGTAGAGTGTGAGTTAGTGGTAGTGCAGGTGAGCTGACATGAAATAGAAAATAAAATAGAAAACACAGGAGAAAAGAAGACATCAATGGACAAAAAGTCAGTATAAGCAGAAGTTCTGCAGTGGAAAAGAGAGATGTTCCTGGTCGATGCAGGCACAGTAACATCACAGATACAGAGCAAATGCCAGATTCTGAAATGTTCCAGTTTCTGGGGGATGGCTCAGTGACACCACCTCCAGTAGTGTTGAACAGGAATGGTGACATCAGGCACTGTTCTCCCATTCTCAAATGCAGGGCAAATGCTTTTATCATTTTATCATAAAATATGCCCTTTCTTATAGATTATTGTATAGATGAAAGAAGTCTCCAATGAAAAATACTTTCCTACAGGATTTATTTTAAAGTGAAAAATATATATTGCATTTTATCAAATGTTTTTTTCTGCATCTATCAAGACTACTATATTTTATCTCTTTGTGCTATTCATGCAGAAGATAACATTATTTTATATGTCAAAGGCACACTGCAATCCTTTACAGAATAAACCTAAATTTGGGAGGTTATTTTCTTGAGGATTTTTGCATCTCAGCATATGAGATAAATTGGACTTTAAGTTTTCTTTCTTAAATGTCCTGAAGAAGGTTTTATAACAGTGTTATGCTGGACTCATAAAATAAATTATAAGTTTTCCCATTTTCTCTATTTGAAGGAAGATTTTGTTTGAGATGTCAATAAGTCTAGATGAAATATCTGGAGATTTTATTTTTGATCTCTCTGGACCTGGGATTTTCTTCGTGGGGAGAATTTTTGTCATTCCTGTTTTATTACAATTTAAACATCTTTAACAGAACATAGACTACTCAGATTTCCTATTTCCCCCACATTGGTTTGTACATTTCACCTAAATTTTCAAATTTAATGTCACAAAGTTGCACCTTATCACCCTTTAAAAGTGTTTGTGTGCAGACAATTATAAATCAGAGACATATTGCAGGGGAGGAGGAGAGAAAGGGGTGAGAGGGATGGAGGGAGGAGCACAGGGGACTGTGGTGATGGTGCATGGGTGCCTTGGGGAAGGAGATTCTATGGGGGCTCAATCTGAGGGGGTGGGGGGAAGAAAATATGGTCTAAAAAATGTAAAAAATGATAAATGTTAAAATAAAAAAAAAGTGTTTGTGTGAACTAAATATGGATGATTTCTATTTTCTCTTGTTTTTTTAAGATCAGTTTTGCTAGATATTTAACAATATTATTAGAAATCATTTTCTCTAGTACATGTTTTTTAATTTCATGAATTACTGTTCTTTTCTTAATTTACTTTCCCCTCCTACATCCTCTGTGTTTAATTTGCTATTTTTATTCTACTTAGATTCCTATATGATAAAATTTCACTCTTGCCAATTAGCAGAATTGTACTATGAAGTAGTATTAAATTTGGCATGTTATTAATTATATATTAAATCTACAATGAAATAATTTAATGGGAAAATACAGAGATGAGAAAATAAAGTCAAATCAGAGTCTTTTATGTTTTAATGTCATTCAATGCTTACAGTGGGAAAAAAAATAATAAAAGACAGTACCTCGGAATCCCAAGGTGATTCTGTATCTTCCTCTTCTCCTAATCCTAATGCTGACATCATATCTATAAAACATAGGTACAGATACATTAAGGACAATGCCTATTACTATGAATTATTTTTAAAAAGTCTACATTTATGAATATTTCCATAAAATATTATAGCAGAAAGGAATTTCAGAGGGTTGAAGAAGTTTCAGGAAGAAAAAGCTGGTATACTTATGCAGAAAGAAAGCAAAAGAAAAATACTTAAAGGAAATAGATATTGACTGGTTCACTCGGAAGGCGGGACACACCCTTAGGGGTTATGTACAAATGGAGGTAACACAGGCATAAGCCCAGCCCACATGCACAACTATCACTAGTGATGGACTCCTTCCGGACTCCCCCTCAGCCCTGCCCTGACTCACTGATGACCCAGCTACATTTTACTTCTCCCTGACATACAGTGCCATCTACTGGAAATGTAGAAGCTCTGTAGCCTTAATATTTACAAAGCAAATAACAGGGAGGTGAAAAAACACTACATGCGGCAACCTAAGTTCTCAGAGGAACACTATACCACAGAGAAAGAACATTCGAGAACCTAACCAAAGACATGCAAGATCATTATTCCTGTCAAGTACAGAGCTCAAAAAGGCACAGAGTGACTGATTAGATTAGAAAACACAATCTAACTTTCTGCTTTCTCCAGGCTCAGACTAAAGAGTTGGGAAACAATCCCACAAGCAAATGGGACAATAGCAGATAAAATAGATCTCCAGCTGAAAAACATGAGAGACAGGGATAAACACAATAAATGATTTCAGGAAAAAACACATCGGGAAGTCATAATACTCATCAATATTATACTCACCAAACCAAGGAGCATTGAACTATATAAGGTAATCACTATCAAATATAGGCTTTGCAAAAAACCACATTCATGGCTGGGGCTTCAACATTCCCTTTTACCAATGGGCAGATTAACCACGCAGAAAGTAAGGACACAGTAGCCTTAAATAAAGAATTAGACCATATGGGCTTAAAAGACTTATGTAGGGCAGTGCACCCCACCCTCCCAAAAGCTCAATACATATTCTTCTCAAGTGTACATGGGGCATTCTCCGGGATTGACCACAGAGTGGGTCACAAGACAAGTATCGACAAATTCACAAAAACTGAAATCATACCAAGATTCTCCTCTGACCACAATGGTATCAAACTAGAAATCAATCAAAAATGAAGGAAGGAAAAAACCTCTAATATGTGGATGTGGAGACTGAATAATACACTACTGAGTAACTACTGGATTAATGAAGAAATCAAAGATAAATTAAAAAATACCTTGAGACAAAAATGAGGACAAACCTTTCAGAACCTATGGGACACAGCAAAAGCAGTATGAAGAGGGAAGAATATAGCATATAGCAACACAGGCCCACATATATAAAATGAACAAAAGATCAAATAATCTTAACGCTCACTGTAAGGAACTAGAAAAAAAAAAAAAGAAGAAAAAAAATCCAGTAGAAAGAAGGAAATAATAAAAATTAGGGCAGAAATAAATGAAGTAAAAGTCAAAATGACAGTCCCAAAGATTAAGAAAACCAAAAGTTGGTACTTTGAAACAATAAACAAAACAGACAAACTTGTAAATAGGCTCACAAAGGAAAGAAGGGAGAATTCAAATAGGACCAGAAATGAAAGAAGAGAACTTATAACAAACATCTTAGAGATTCAGAGAATCATAAGAGTTTACTATGAACATTCTGTATGCTGGTAAGCTGAATACCCTAGAGGAGGTGGATAAATTCTTGGAAATATACAACCATCCCAGGCCGAACAGCAAAGAAACAAGAAAATCTGAGCAGGTGCATTACAAGCAAGGAGATATATATATATATATATATATATATATATATCTCCTTGCTTGAGATATATATATATCCTTGCTTGAGAAACAAGCATTGGTGTGGGTGCGGAGTAAAGGAACCCTTATACACTGTTGATGGGAATGTAAACTGGTCCATCCATCCCCTATGGAATACAGTTTGGAAGTTTCTCAAAATATTAAAAATGGATGTACCATATGACCCAATAATTCCACTCCTAGGTGACTATCCAAAGAAGAGAAAAACACTAATTTGAAGGGACACATGCACTCCTTATTGCAGCACTATTGACAATAGCCAAGCTATGGAAACTAAGTGCCCAAAAACAGATGAGTTGATCAGGATATATGGTATATATGTGCAATAGAATACGACTAGGTTATTAAAAAGAGATAAACTCTTGCCATTTGAGATACCATGGATGGAGCTGTAGGGAATTAGCAAAGCAAAATAAGACAGGGGCCTCCCTGGTGGCACAAGGGGTTAAGACACAACCTATGAAGCTATCTGCAGCCGCTGCAGCATGAGTTCGATCCCCGGCCAGGGAGCTACCCACATGGTGCAGGAGACCTCTCCTGACTCGCCCGCTGCACTCCTCAGCAGTGCATTTCAGTCAGTCTGCCTGTTCTGTTCCCCACTTTGTCTCTTGTGAATCCTCTCACCCCCCACATCTCTGGCCTGTACCCCAGTTCTTGAATGCAGAAATACATCTTTCAAAAAAAATAAGACAGAAGAATAAAGGCAAATACTGAATGGTGTCACTCATATGTGGCAATAGAGAAACAAACCAAAGGGTTAGATAAAGTCAAACCAATAACAAAACCTAGAAAGCTGACTTTATTACTGAGGCTACTAGAGGGGGAAAGGGGAAGGGGCAAGACCAAAGTGAGATGGGAGCCCAGGACGATGGGGGCTTTGGTGGGGGGTGTGGTGTAGAGACAACACCTGAATGGGGAGACACTGTACCTCTAAAACACAAACCATGCTGTAATCCAACGTTGCTTCAAAAAAATACAAAGAAGTGGATATCTCATTTGGATCTAGAAACTTTAGGTTTGCTTATACCACCATTTAAGGATAAAAAAATATTAATAAATAGTCACTCACTTACCACTTCTATTATTTTTGTGTGGTCCATCAACATAAGCCAAATTGTAATTATTTATGTGCTCTTGTGGAACAATATCAATAATATCATTACCCTTTTCTTCATTTCCAACTGCTGGCTTTGTTACTTCTTCCTGTAAAGGCAAAACAAAAACCCAACTTCAGAAAACAACCATTCATTCATATGCTTACTCACTGAACTAATCTATCAGTAAGACCACAACATTTACTATACTGAAGTATAGGCACCAGCCCTGCCTGGAAAAAGCTGGAAATATAAATAAAAGACAAATTCTCCCCAATATTTCAGTTAGGGTAGAAATACATGAAGAAAATTAAGAACAGAAAAGTGTAATTCACGAGTTTTTCAACTGATATGAATAAAGTACAACCAGGGCACAAAGGAGAGCACAGTTAGTTGTACCTGGAAAGCTCAGGAATAGCTGACAGGATAGGGTTCTATCTTGCAATATACAACAAGTGCAGGGAGAAGGGAGTGAGAGTATTCTCGAAAGGTGATAGAAGCAAAATAATGACATACAAAGCAGAGAGTCTACGACTCTCAGGGTAATGAGAGTAACACAAGAACTCAGTTATTGGGAGTGGGATGGAAAAATAAAAGTAGAGAATCAGAGACAAACCAAAAAACATCAAGTGTCATGTGAGCATATGAACTTTCCCTTCAAGTAAAAGTATAGATTAAATAAACAATGGTGTTACATCAGTGCAAATATAGGTTAGTAAAGTCACTGTTGGCATTGTGAAGACGATATAAGGGAAGCAAACGAGAAAAGTATTTCAGAATTATAGTGAGAAAGTAAGTTACGGTAATAAGATATCAAAATTGGTAAGCAAGCAAACATATAGTTTGGTGAGTGACTGAATTGATGATTTCAAGGAGGATTGAAAACCAAGATTTTGGCTGCTTCTTGGGGTTTCAGGGGTGCTATTTGCTAGAATGGCAAAAACAGATGTCAAAGTAAATTACAAAGAGTCAGGATAGAGGAAAATCTTAGGGACAATGACTTTAGTTTCAAATATATCAAATTTGAGGAACCAGGAGACTTAGAAGAAAAATTGCATGAATACATTTGGATTAGAAATATTTCTACTACAGGAAGCAATGATGTTCCCTACTTAGGAAAAATTGCTAAGAAGGTAAGTATTCGTAAATTATACTAAACTGGTAGAATTATGCAAGCCTACACTGAACACTAAAATTTTGAAAATGAAAATAAGAGCAGGGGGGAGAAAATGAGATTTTTTTTCAGCTATATAATTCACATTTGTTCCAAGGATACAAAATGTACTCCTCACGAGTAAAAATAAATATTCACTTCTGGGATGTCACAGTAATATACATTTTTAAGCTTAATGAAAAGATTTCATTATAAAACACTAGTTCAAGATGCTACAAAAAGAGTCCATTTTAAAATTAATTTTAAAAGGCAAGTTTTAAAGTCTAAAGGAGATATGCTTGTGTGATTATAGAATTAAGTGGTGCTTTTAAGTATTACTCTGATGCAAGAAAATATATAAAACACTAGTTTAAAATTCAAATGGTTTTCCCATCCTCTGTGAACAGCACAAAAATAACTCATTTTCTGCTTATGCCACATAGAATGGTAAGATTGGAGAAAGGAACTAGCATAAAAAAATAATAAAACTGCCATTATACAAGTTGAAGATGTAAAAGTCTTCAAATATATCTGCAATTATCAAGCAAGACCCAATACTCACCTAGAAAAGAAGAAAGGGATTGAATAATAAAGTCATCAGTATGAAAGACTTGACATGTTAGGCTTAACAACTATGAAAAATAAGGTAAATAAAGTTTCCCAAGAATAATAGGAAATGCACACACTGCTACAGATACGTAAAAAGTGAAAATCATCTTCCAGAAATAATTTTGCATGTCCTGTTGGAAAGCCTTCCTTATGATTCTTTAACAATAAGGATATTTATATTAGGGGTAAAAATCATAAATTGTGATTCCATTCATTTGATGTGCATATATGTATTCATTACACACAGATAATATTAGGAAAAGATACATCAGAATCTTCACAGAAAAAAATTATTTCCATATTATTTTGTCTTTGAGTGCTGCAGCTTAAAATTTAATTTCTCATTAATGGATAGAGATTAAGAACCTCATTTACATAATGAGAAATTTTAATTACTGAAAAGACTAAAATAAATGGGTAACTTATTTCCTCTCTTTATTCTCAAAAAAATCAAATACCTACACCAAGATTATACCAAACAGTAAGCTAAGATAGTTAAAGAAATAAAGTCTCCCTCAAACAAAAGTAAGAAACCACAAGAAACAGAAGAGCCAAAAATTCAAAATTCATAAAACATCAGTAAGACCTCAAACATTTCACTTCCTATTGTCTATGAATATAAGTTTTGTTTTATTAACTATGTCATCTTTTTATTAACCTTACAGAAAGTGAGGAATAAGTTTTCTTTCAGTTCATAAGACATAAGACATTCAGTTCATAAGACATTCAGAAGAATCTGAACATTGTTTTTATGATCTGGCTTTGTTAATTTGCATTTAAAATAATTTCTATTGGTGCCTCCCTGGTGGCGCAGGAGGTTGGGCGCAGCGTTGTGGAGCTGCCCATAGCCTCTGCAGTGAGGGTTTGATCCTTGCCGGCCGGAGAAATACCCACCTGGTACCTCAGACCTCTCCTGTCTCGCCGCTACTCCCCTCAGCAGTGTATTTCAATTAGTCTGTCTCTTGTGCTCCCAACTCTGTCTCTGGTGAATCCTCTCTCCCTCCCGTACATCTGCCCTGTACCCCGGTTCTTGTATAAATAAATCTTTTAAAAAATAACAATAAAATAAAATAATTTCTATATATTTTATGATAGAGTTCCTGCTTTCACTTAATCCCACATTTCTGTCATGTTTTACTAATAATCTTTCTCATCTTCACTGTCTTATCCAATCTTCATATTTATCTTATTCTCACATGAATTCTCCCCTTCATCCTTCTCATCCTCCTATTCATCTAGCTGTTATTCCTAGTTGCTTTCTCATTTTTTCTGTCCACCATAGTATACTTAAGAATTGTTTCCTCTCATCAATCTTTATAAATCTCAATCCTTTGTACATCTCTCTTTGGTTATTCTGTGCTCTATTGTAATCTCAAGGAATTAAATTTCTTTCTAGGATTCTTTCCATCATGGTAAGGATCAGGGGAATGTTATGTACACAAGCATGGGGTGGGGGGGAGCTTTAAAAACAGAACAAAATGAATTACTTTTGTATGATCCAGGATTGCTAAAGACTTGAGAGGCTCAGGTGATGGAAAGGCAGGATGAGAAAAGTCCTGGACTTTCATTGATGGCTTAGAAAGGGTTTCAACTACATCTTCATTTTCACTCTCAGAATTGTTATTCTCAAATAAGCATCTACTTTCTGGTCTCATGATGGCACATTTGGCTTGTACTATAGTAAAAACAAAGTAAAGAGTACATAAGAATATCTGTATTTTCAAATCAGTGAACAACACAAAAAATAGTCTTCAGATGGCTTACTGTTTTTCCTGCATTGCTGAGAAGCAGTCATTAGCTTGGCAAAGTTCAGTTTCGGGACAGTCTATGGAAAAAAAATAACAGCTTTAAGAATAGCAAGTATCAAATTGCATAAAATAAATATAATATCACAATATTTCCAAATGTTATTTCCTTTATAACTTATTATTAAACAAATACTATGATATCCATTAGATTATTTTCTTTATCAGGATAACCAAAAATAAAAACTGTAAGTAGCTTAAAAGTAGTATTGAAAAAAAAAAACTAACACTATAAAATTTAAATTTATTATTTATTATAATTCAAAATGTGCTTGTCTGATTTGTGTGAATTTTTAATTGTAGGGAAAAATGAGAATTTATTTCTGAGCAGTATTTTATATAGATGGTCTGGAATGGCAAACAATGTAAGTAGTTCCTATTTTGTTTGTCCAAAAGATGAAGACAAATGATGGTGTAAATTCAGTAGCAAAAATGAAAAAAAAAAAAAATGAAGCTGCCTTGTGGGGCAGTGATTCATGAATGAAAGCAACACTCAGATAATAAAGAGAAACTAAATTAAGAGCAAGAAAATTACTTTCACAAAAGAACACTTTACCTTGGTTTCAAAATCTAAGTCTTCATCGTCTGCTGTAGGCCATGAATCAATGCCAGGTTTGCTGGAAAGCCTTGAGAGGTAAAATACTGACTAAATATGAGTGATTTAATTTCTGTATTAAAAAATTCAAGTAAAAGTAGGTTATCTAAATATTAAGTTTCTTGATATAATTTAAATTTGATCTCAGTTATTTAAAAAAAAAATTCAGTTTTCTGTTTCTTATTCTACCTCTCCAAACACGTAAAATATTCGGTAAAATCACATTCTTAGTTCCCACGCAAAAAGTGACAGCCCATATATTGGCAAAGTCTGAGAATTCTTTGTTTTTACCAAAAGTCCTGACCTATGTAGCTCAGTATTATCAAGTCTCCTGATTTTTGAAGGGATCTAAGCTACCCTCTATAACCTGAGGTGGAGGGAGATGATATCACATTCTATTTACTGTAACAAGTGGCTCAAGTTATTATATATTTCAACAGACACCTTAAAGTTTGCTGGTGCCTTCAATTAAACAAACTAGCAGTAGCCTTTTGAGGGTTCCCCTGAACCCTCCACTTAATGTGCCTTTCTACACAACTTCCAACATACCGTGTCCATTGTTCCTGTAATTCATCTGAGTTGCTATAAACCCTAATATTCACATCTCTTTTCTAAGTCCCTTATCACTCTCCAACCCAGTGTCGTTCCTCTTGAAACATGCCACTTCCCTGCTTATTCTGTTCCAGAGACCATGGAGAGACCACAGCTATTCTTCATTTACAGTAAGACAATCCATCTGAAGGAGTGTAAGGTATCACTCATTATACCTAAGAAGACTTGTTGATTAGGGCTTGAGTACATAGTTCTAAAGTTCTGGCTATAGCTTCTGAGATCTGCCTTAAAACTTTTGAAGGTGACAACAAGGTAATTTGACACTGCAACTGTCAAATTATTTAGGTCAAATGCTTGGACAAGCCAGGTTTCTTAGAAGAACTGTAAAGCAAAGTTAACACAAACTAAAGTTAACTTTCTCAGCTGATCTGATTTAGATCTCTCTCCAGTGCCAGTGCTACACAAGTACATGTCAATCTACACTGAAAGAGAGAATGGATTTTTGAGAGAGCAGGATGACTGTCAACTCATGGGTCAGTAGCTTTGTAAACAATGGAATCATGTTCCAAGATTCCTGAACCACAGTTACCTAGTTAGCAAAAAAAGAGCTATAGCAGCACAGCTACTTTGCAAAACTATGGAGATGACTATATGAGATAAGTTGTTAACCACATAATACAGCGTGTAGTCAGGGTAAAACACTCAACAAATATTAGTTCCTTTTCTCTGCACTTAGTTAACAAACAATATTTTTAACCAATAAACTCGTACCTGCTTAAAGAATCTTCTTCAGAACTCTCATCCACTAGTAAAGACAAAAGGAAAATACATTTTAAATCAATAACAGAAAAACACAGAGTATTAAAATACAAGTGTAAATCTGATGTTTTGCTAAAATGCATGTCTTTGGAGCCACACCTGGAAATTATACTAGAGTGAGCATTCTACTATCAGTATGTAATTAATGTGTTAAAAACTCTTAAGCCCTTGCCCTTATATAATTATCAAATGCATGAAACTTGAAATCATTTACCAAAATTTGGTACCTACACATGAACTGCTGTTAACAATGAAATAAAACTAACATGAAATGGCATCACTAGCAGAACCAGCATACATTGCCACACATTGCCAATGTCAAACTTAAATAACATGATTTTTGTGGCAGTCCACCAATAGTAGTTAGAGGAAGTATAATAATCTTGCTGTGACACAACACAACTTCACCTCTTTAGTAGAGACTGTTCAGTTTAGGATGAAACGCCCTATCACAAGGAAGTTCGGTTTACAGTCACCTATTTTGTAGCAGGGCAAAAGAGGAAATAGATTCTCTAGTTTTACTTCCAAGTGCAAGATAGGTATGGACTTTGTGATTCTAGTTTTATTAATTGCAACCTGTTCAAATTGTCTCCTTCCATTGGTAGGGTCTTTTTCTGTACCCACCTCATAGACCAGAATTGTCCAGTTAATGCTGTGCAGTAGTGCAGGATGCCATTTTTCTCAACCCTCCTCATTATGTGACAAATGTCAACAAAAGCATGCTTTTCCAGCTAATAAGGTATATTTTATCAGATACTGTGTTGATGAACAACAGCAAAAACCATAAAGGACAAAGAACATCTTAAAAACTACATTCAACTTCCTTGGATTTTAACTTCTTAAACATTCAAAAAGATGGTCACGGTAGGATTCCACAAGACATTCTGCAAAAGGCAAAGCTATGGAGACAGTAAAAAAGATCAGTGGTCACCAGAGATTAGGAAAATGGAGGGATGAGTAGGCAGAGCACAGAGGATTTTACAGCCATGAAGCTATTCTGCATAACACTACAATTATTGGATATGTCACTATACATTGTCATAATGCACACACCTATAGAATTCACAACACCAGGAGTGAATCCTAAGGTAAACACAGACTCTGGGTGATAATAATGAACCAATCAATGTAAGCTCAGGAGTTGTAACAAATGTACCTCTGGTGCAGGATGTCAACAATGAGGGAGGCTGTCCCCACATGTATGGGGATCTGGGACATGTGGGAACTCTGCACTTTATGCCCAATTTTGCTATAAACCTAAAACTGCTATACAAATGAGTTAATAATTTTTTTAAAAGATATCATCTGAACCTGGTATTACCATGTATCATTGATATTGTCAGGAGATAGTCACCTTGAAAATTAAGATAAAAATCAAAATGACAGACTGTTGATATTATCTCCCCAACTGAAGTATACAAAAATACACAAAGTAAATAAGCCTGATCATATACTTAGGCAGAAAAATTTTACTGAGCAATATGACTGAATTTCTTACTTTATAATTAACAGGATTTAGCATAACAGGAACCAGAACTGGATCAATTTTTATTCTAATTTTACATCAGATATCAGTTGGCTAGGCAGGAATTCGATCAAGATGGTGTCTTAAGAGGTCTGTTGCATTGCTTTTAGGGGGATAATTTGAAAGTTATACAGAGAGGTATAAACCTGGAGGGTCCTGTGACTTGGGGTGAAACTGGAGCAGCTCTTGGATATTGGCGACCAGCAGGGACTGCACCTGAGGAAACTCATGTTTCATTAAACAAGGGGTGCAAGGAGGGCATCTCCTCGAGTTGTGGTCTGGGGCAGGGAGACCTGAATGGTGTGGAGGTGCACACTCTTGACTGAAGGGAAACATGTACAGAGGAGGCGGGCCACTCCTGTCAAACCAGGCTCCCCATAGAAGAATAAGGACCATAGTGCACTGGGCAGCACTCAGCCTTCCCCACCCCTCAAGACTGGTACTGACCTCTTGAAGCGCACTGACAGCACGCAGGCTGCAGACTCTGGTCTGGAGCCCAAAGAGGAGGGACATGGGAAGCGCCACAAGAACAACCCAGAGCCTCCCCCAGGACACATTTCAAACAATAATTGGTCCCCTCCAGGGCTCTCCCTTAACCCCTCACTCAGTATTCAAGATTAGGCCTCCTGGCCTAAAGAAGTTGAGAAAGACCAATAAATAAATAAATAATAATTAAAATTAAATAAAACCACCGTGCCACTTGATGGAAAAGCAGAAGTAGTGCAAATATTTATGCAACTGTTTCAGGTGCTTTAAAAAAAATAGGGGCATCTAAAACAGCAAAATGGGCAGACTCAATGGCTTCAAGATCTGGAAAGGCCAACATCTAAAAATACAACACGTGGCACAGCTTGAGACCTCAAGGGAATATGTCACTATAGATAAAGAACAATTAACTCTCCATAATCGAACCACAAAGACATGGAAGATTTTATCTTCCTCTTGGTACAGAATTAAACACTGTCATGATAAAGACATTGAAAGAAATAGTAGAAAATGCAGAAAACAAGTCCAAGAGATAACTCTGTAAAGTTAAAAACAAAATTTAGAAAAACAGATGACTCAGATGAGAAAATTAATGACCAAAAAGAAAAGAACAGGGTTGCAAAATATAAAAAGATATATAGAGGAGATAAAAAATTCTGGAAAGTCAAAGATGGCCTCAGAGCAGGCCTTTAGGATGATCCAAAGGCTGACCCACATTGGAACTGCACCCAGAGGGAACCGTGTCTGGGGCAAAACTGGAACACGTCTCAGACATCGGAGACCAGACCACACCAGAAAGGACAACAAAAAGATTCATGCATAAGCCAGAAGTTGGTGGAGACAGACAACTGGGGGTTGTGGTCACAGGTGGGAGGCCGCCTTCCGAACCACAGCTCTGCTGCCTCGCTGGCATAACTCAGAAGGGACCGAGCCTAAGCTAGGTCCTAAGCAGTGTGGAGCCACAATAGCAGACATGAGCAGAGGAGCTGGGGTGCTCCCAGCAGGCCAGGTGCCCAGTGAAAGGAATAGAGACTGTGTAGTGGGCTGTGTCCCCATTCCCATAGCCCTTAGGATGGTGCTGACCTTGTGAACCTCGCTGAGAGCACTCAGCCTACAGAGACGTGGGTGTGAAACCCTACAGTGGAGGGATTCAGTGGTGCTACAGGCATGAGCTAACACCCTGCCGCCTGCCCACCAGAGCCTGGACCCTCCAGGCCCTTCCCCAACTCTGACTCAATGGCTTCAAGATCTGGAAAGGCCAACATCTAAAATTATAAAGCTGGGAAAACTTCAAAAAAGAAAGAAAAAGAGAGAGAGGAATGGAGGGAGGAGAGAGGGAGGGAAGGGAGGAAGAAAGGAAGGAGAGAGAGGAGAAAGGAGGAAGGGAGGGAGAGGGAGTGGAGGAGGGAGGGAGGAGGGAAGGGGGAGGAAGGGAGTAAGACAGTGCCACCTGCTGGAAAAGTCGAACAGCAAAAGGCAAAATTATTGCTACAGTAACATTTAAAAAATACAGAAATCAAAAGGAGCAAAATAGGCTAACAGAAAAATACAGCACATGGCACCTTGACATATCAAGGGACTACATTATCACAAGGCAAGAATAACCTTCCAAAATCCCCTATCAATAATTCAAAGAACAGGAAGAAAACTCAGAAAAGCAAATGAATGATGTGAGAAATAAAATTAATGAACAGAAAATACAAGTTGAAGCTTTAAATGATAAAATGATGGCTATGCAGGATGTGAAAAGATCAACAGAAGCAATAAAATATTCTGGAGAAGCTATGGAAGCAGAATAGAACAAATGCAAGACTGAATTGGTGACATCAAAAATTATAATGCACAAAGGACCCAGGAGGAAGAAGAAAGAGAAGTATAAAGAAAAAGAGTCAAGAAACCCTTCAAGAATGAACTGATTCATTAGGAAAGGCAACATAAGCATCCAGGAGCAGAAGAGAAAGAAGGAACAGAGATCTTGTTCAAAGAAATGATAGAGGAAAACTTCCCAAAGCTGGTTAAGGAACTAAACATACAAGCCCATGAAGTTAAAAGAACACCTGGTTATCTAAATGTAATGAGACCTACACGAAGATGTGAAACTTCCAAGAGTTCAAGACAAAGACAGAATATTGAAGGTAGCTAGGGAACAAAAACAGATCATCTGTAAAGGTACTCCCATCAGGCTTACATCAGAGTTCTCTGAAGCCACCATACAAGCAAGGAGAAAATAGAATGACATATTCAAAATACTGAAAAATAAGAACTGCCAGACAAAAATACTACATACCCTGAAATACTCTCCTTCAGATATGAGAGAGAAATAAATGCCTTCCCAGACAAACAGAAATTGAAAGAATTTGTAAACACTGGTCTCCAACTGCAAGAAATGTTGACAGGAGCTCTTCTAATTCGGAGAAGAAAATCTACAAATAAAAACCTGACCAAGGAAGTAGATAAGTAAACTAAAGACAAAATGACACTGTGCTTAAAATGAAAATATACCCCACTGAATGGCAGAAAATATTTGCACATCAAATATCTGACAAGAGGCCAATAGCTAAACCACTGAACAGCAACAATAAAACCTCCAAATCCAATCAAAACATGGGCACAAGGGCTAAAAAACTTCTCCAAAAAAGCACACAGATGACAAATAGGCGCATGACAAAAATGCTCATCGTCACTAGATATGAGGGAAAGGCAAATAAAAACCATGATGAGGTACCATCTCAAACCTGTGAGAAAGATCCATATTTAAAAGACCAGAAACAACTGTTAAGGAAGATGTTGAGAAATGGGACCTTATACACTGCTGGTGGAAATGTAAACTTATCTATCGCCTCAATAGGAAGAATACGCAGTTTTCTCAAAATATTAAAAATAGATCTAACATATGATTCAGCAAATTTTACTCTTAGCTCTCTATTAGAATGCAAAAACACTTAACTTGAAGGGATATATGCAGCACAATTTATAATAGCCAAGTATGGAAACAACCTAAATGTCCAAGTACTGATGAGCATATAAAAATGTGGCATATATACGCTAGGGAATACTACTCTGCTATAAAAAGAGACAAACTCTTGCCATTTCTGACAACATGGGTGGAACTGGAGGGAATTATTCTCAGCAAAGTAATTCAGAAGGAGAAAGAAAAATACTGAATATTTTCACTCACATGTGGAACATAGGAAAACAAAACAAAGGATCAGGAAAATCCAAACAAAAAAAAACCCCTAGAAATCCTACTGAAAACTTGAGGGTAGCAGAGGGTGGAGGGAGGTTGGAGAGCAATGTAGAATAGAGCCAAAGGACTACGGCGGATGACTATGGATAGCTTGGTAGTAGGTGCAGTGTGGGAACATGCATCTGAATAAGTGTGATTCTGTACCTTCTTTTATTTTTTATTTAAATTTATTTTTATATTCCCCATACAATTACGACCCCCTTATTTTGACCCCAATCCCTTGTTTCCCTGCCCCCCACCCCCCACAGAGTGTCTCTGGTTCATGGTTGTTTGTTGATTTTGATATTTTCTTTCTTATAGTTATTCTTTTTCCTTGTCCCTTATTTAAGTTTTCTAGATTCCTGCTATGAGTGAGACCATCCAGTATTTTTCTTTTTCTTTCTGGCTTATTTCGCTGAGCAAGATCCCTTCCAGCTCCATCCATGTTGCTGCAAATTGCATGTGTTTATCCTTTTTGAATGCTGAGTAATCTAATTATAGTGAGTATCGTGAACCAATGTTACATGAATTTAAGAGTGTAGTATACCTGGAGCTACCATACAACCCAGCAATTCCACTCCTAGGGATCTACCCAAAGGACACAAAAAACATGTCATATCATCATATTAGCTGCTATTAAATAAATTTAAGATAACAGCAAACGCTGAGGCAGGATTACAGATATTATGCAGACATTTCAAGAAGTAGGCCTGAGATGCCTATCTTTAGAAATTCCTGCTTGAATAGCTGACCCATGGTTGTGAATGGGAACTTGGACTTGAAAGGGTCTACCATTCCCTAACTGATTGATAAAGGTGGCTCACTGTGTCTCAACTGTGTGTGCAAACAATGTGGTTTCTGCTGAACACTTCGCTTTCCTTTTGGGATTGTGGGATTTCAGTACATGCTAGGAAGAGGAAGCCTACGTGACTAGACTGCAGCTGTAACCTCAGGCACCCAGTCTCTAAGGAGGCTCTGGCACTAGAAGACAACATATTTTCATGCCGGAGAAATTAAGCAGATATTGGTAACTACACAGGAAAATGACTCTTGCAAACTTGAATCGGGTTTCCTCCATTTTGCCAGAGCCACATTTCTCTTTGCTGATTTTGCCTTGCATCATTTCACTACAACAAATGACAGGCATGAGGACAAATATATGCTGAGCCCTGTTAGTCCTCACCAAATAACCAATGGGGTGTGATTTGAGGAGCCTCTAACCATGAGTGCATTTTATGAAACTCTTATTATTTGGGTTGACATATTATACACAATTATCATCAGACGGTTATTTCACAGAACACCTTTCTTTGATTCTGTTTTTCTTGTTATCTGTCTTTCAGGTTCCTGTACTTCTGTCAATTTGAAGAAAGGCATAAAAGGGATACAGGAAACGAAGTCAGAAAAGAATGTGAAATAAGCAACAATCCTATTTTAATCAGAATTTTTAAAAGCACTGATAATTGGCAAAATGGCCTATACCATGAAAGCTATGAAGACAACACGCTCAATTTTCTCCAACTATGCAGGGTTTAAGTCCTTTTTATAATAGTTATGAATCAAATAGGTCACTGAAGTAATTATGGAAAAATGTATAACTATCACAGGTAGTATAACAATGTACTACTTGTTACATAGTTTTTGCTTCTAAACTTTTTCTTAATTCTTATGAAACAAAAGCCACCACTCACTTATTACAGGAAGTTGTTGACAGAAGTAGTCAAAATGAAAAAAAGGAAAAGAAAAATGCACCCAAAATGTAGGATGAGTTGTTATTCCACCCTGTATACAGTGATCTTGATCATTTACAATCAACAGAACTGATGGCTGAGGGAGACTGAGTTATCTTATATGTGGATGGTTGGAAAGTTTGGTAATCTAATTGAGTACATAATCTAGTTAAGCCACAGATGATCAATTTCTGAAAAAAATGTAATATCTAAAAAGCACTTCACAATAAAACTATGCCAGATAAAACTTTGTGTTTGATAATCCAGAAGACACTTTAATCCTGGCAGACCATCATCAGTAGTTCTGAGATTGTGATGCAGATACAAAGATATTCACCATAAGAAACTAACAGACTAAGAGATAAATGTTTGGTTAGGTAACCAATGACCTTAAAAGGAAATGTACACCTTTGTCAAACATAGATATGTTTTCATGTGTTCTGATTGTGGTAGATTCCAAGACAATTTTCCACAGGATGACATTTAGAAGGCAACACTAAAGAGTAGGCAAATGAAAAGAGAATCCTGAGACATAGCACTAAAATAGTCAGGGACTGACTTTTTACTAATATCATGAGAATTCCCAAATAACTGAGAACTAGTATATTCAGAAATATTATTTTCTCCTGGTATATTAGTTTTCTGCAATAAAATATTTAGGAGATCCCAGTGTCTCCAAACTGTGGGTCTGTAGAGGAAATCTGATCAAAACATGAAACTATCAAAACATGGTTGTGGTATGATCCCCTATAAATTAGGGTCTGACAGTGGCTTGAGGTTGTGTTGGCCAAATTTTCATTTCAGTATGCCTCCAGGGGAATGCAACCAGAATGTGAGAAAAACACAAGCATTTCCACAAAAAGCAAGTAGGAAAGACAATCATTTTTCTCACGGTGTATCCCAAGGTTTTGACAATTATGGAAAATGTTGGCATGTGTACTCACTAGGACACACTTTCCCCAACCCTAGGTGTGTATGTAGCACTATCCTTACAAAAAAGGTTGTCATGACCTTGGTAGATGTGATTACTTTTCCATATTTGGACACTGAATGTACCAGCCATTTAAATAGTCGATCTAGGATGCTAAAATTGTTCTTTTAAAAATTACTATCAAAGAGATTTTAAAAATTAAATCCAACTTACTCTTCAATATATTTACTTGATACAACTGATACTTCTCCTCCTTAAAATTCCAATTTAAAAAAAATGTTTGTAACATTGCTTCCTGATTCCTGTTTTACTGTTCTTGAGTCCATTCTTCAGTTATTTTATTAACTTCCTTGACCATCCATTGAGGCTGGTATTCCCAAGGTATTGTCAATGGCCTTCTCCTTAATCCATATGTTCTTCATCACAGACAGTTCATTCAAATCTATGATGCTGCCTTATAATTACTGTAAGATTATTTCAAATATGTATCTCTAACCTTGAGCTTTAGCTATTATCCAAGTAGCCAAGAAAAATGTTGGTCTTCCCTGCTGACCTGATGTTCTTCTTTGTTCATGAGACAAAGTCCTACTCATTCTTGTCCAAGGTAAACGCTAGGGCTCACCCCAGAATCCTATGAATCATCTTGGATTTGTCTCTAGCTCCCTTAACTTTTTATACTCAATAATCACTAAGTTCTTTACCTGCCTCTCCTTTACAGTTCCACTCTAGTCCTCTGGGCAAGCATGGCTCTTCCCTTATGGCTTGCACAGGAAAAAAGCGCAAACTAAAGCCCAAAACCACCTACAATAATTACTGTTATTTCATAATGAATACATTTTTAGAGCAAAACAACTGAGACAGAAAGCCTAGAAAACCCACCTTTCCCCCTTTTTTATTTTAATGAGGTAACAGTGTCCAAAACTGTAGACGTTTCAGGGGTACAATATCTTACAACACCAATTGTATATATCACCACTCACCCACCATGAAAAAAAATCAACATTTTAAATGGAATAAATTGAGCTTGCTGACTTGACTTATTTCAGCATGGATATGTGAAAACTTCAGAATGGACTAATACTAGCTCCAAAAAACTTATCTCACAATCTCTTTATGATTTCCTTCAACCTTTACATGAAGGGTTAGCAAACTCTGGCCCATAGACAAACTCCACCCTGCATCTGATTTTAAAAATAAAGCTTCACTGGAGCACAGTCATATCTAGTCCCTTATGGCCTGTGACTGCTTCCCATTACAATGGCAGAGTTGAGCAGACATGACAAAGACCACATGGATTAAAACATTTAGTAACAGGCCTTTACAGGAAAAGCTCTCTAATTCCTGCTTTATACAATAACCACAGTGCCCTAACTCTCAAGTCCAAGCTTGTTACTCTAATGCTGAAAATTCTTCAATGAATCCCTGTGGCAAACAGAGCTAGCACCTTCCCTAATAGCCAGCCATTCTCATCCTCTTTGCTATTGTTGAAGAAACTCAAGTCGGAGCCCCTCCACAGTTCCACAAAGAGAAATGATTGTCCTGAGCTAATCACACTAACCACGTTTCCTTTACCAGTGACTGGTTTATTGGTGTGCTTATGATGTAATCCAACCAATACAGTGTTAGGGGAAGTCTACTACAAGCTTCTGAGTTTACTTCCTGTTTAAAAGAGACACGTGAAGAAAAGCAGCCTTTTAGCCTCTGGATATTGTTATGGGAGAATATGATGCTTGGAATCACTGCTATTAGCCAACGAGGCAAGCAGACAAACAAAACACCCCCAACCCCACAATTGAAAGAGGGACAACTGGAATCCTGATGATATCACTGAACCCCCAAACAATGATGATTCCTATCATTTCAGCCACTGTTATTTAACTGTCATTTAACCTGTTAACTGTTGCTAAAAGCCTTCTACCTGATAAATCTCCCAAGGTGCACAGGGTTCAGGGGAGGAGTCCCTCCTTTATACTACCATCAGGCTGTCATCAGCTTGCCCTCGCTAGTTATTCACCTCTTTTCCAGCCATTCCCAGAGCACACTTTTCATACCAACAAAACGAACAGCTTATGAATTCTGCAAAATTCACTCCTGCATCAAAGTCTTTGCACTACTGTTCACTTTTTAAAAACTCAAATTCCTTACCAAGAATTTAAAACATCTGGCACTTATTAAGCAGCAACCAAAAACAATAACAAGTAACTTTTGTTACTACTTTTTTGATTTCTATACTATCGATAGGTATCTTTTTTTTTTGGTAAAGATTTATTTATTTATGCATATAATAACTGGGTACAGGCCAGAAGTGCAGGGGGTGAGCAGATTCACCAGAGACAGAGTGGGGAACAGAAGACACAGACTGACTGAAAAAACACTGCTGAAGGGAGCAGCAGGCGAGTCAGGGTAGCTCCCTGGCCGGTGGGGATCAAACTCATGCTGCAGAGGCTGAGGATAGCTTCACATTGCTTTGCTTAACCCCTTGCACCACCAGGGAGGCCCTAAATAGATAATCTTAAGAATGATCTCTTCTTGGACCTCCCTGGTGGCGCAGGCGGTTGAGCACAGCACTGTGAAGCTGTCTGCAGCCTCTGTAGTGCCGGTTCGATCCCCACTGCCGGCCTCAGAGCAACCCACATGGTGAGCAGACCTCTCCTGTCTCGCCCACTGCTCCCTTCAGCTGTGTATTTCATCAGTCTGCCTGTTCTGTTCCCGGCTCTGTCTCTGGTGAATCCTCTCACCCTCCCGAGCATCTGGCCTATACCCCAGCCCTTGCATAAACAAACAAATAAATAAATAAATAAATAAATCTTAAAAAAAAAAAAGATATTTTCTTGGTATTGGTGCATACTGGCTAAGTTTTGCAGTTTTTTTTTTTTTTTTTTTGCTACCTATTTAGAGTACCCGACAGGTGTTGTTGAGCCTCCAGTTTTAAAAGATACAGTTGTTGTTTTTTTTTTTTTAAGATTTATTTATTTACACAAGAACCGAGGTACAGGCCAGATGTGCGGGAGGTGAGAGGATTCACTAGGGACAGAGGGAGGAACAGAACAGGCAGACCAACTGAAATACACTGCTGAGGGGAGCAGCGGGAGAGACAGGAGAGATCTGCGGTGCCATGTGGGTATCTCTGCCACTGGCAGGGATCTAACAGGCACTGCAGAGGCTGCGGACAGCCTCACAGTGCTGCACTCAACCGCCTACACCACCAGGGAGTCACAAGATATAGTTACTTTTTTAGTGAGAAAAAGCATGATGTAATAATTAATTTACATTTAACATATGTAATCCACTTGTTGGAAAAACTGAATAAAGATCATTTTTAAAACAAGTCCCATTTGTTATGATGTTATTAGGAAGAACATATAGCATACTAACTAATAACCTTTTTCTTTTTTATAAAAGGTATTATATGGTATTTTAGGGTCCATGGGAACTAAATAAGTGACTTTCTTTTTTTTCCAGAAAGACAACATTGTCTCAGATTTTCAATTATCTACAATTAATTTTCTAAACAATTGTGAAAGCCATGTATAATTACAATTATACATGTAATTGAGCACATTAATCTTTTTCATTATCAAAACTCCCTTATTTTTCCTTTCTTTACCTATGGTAGGAACACCAAGAGTCGTTCACTATCTAAAGTCTTACCTGCATTGCTAATTGCTGGAGAAGAATGAAGTCTCTTCTACTTCATATTGAGAAATTAGTTGATGATTGCTGTGATTAAAAAAAGGTGATAATCATATTACCATTTTAATAGTAGTTTCATATATCCAAAGGATAATTATCCTGTATACTTCAAATTCGTATGGTCTACAAATTTTTACAAAACGTAATTTAAAAGGGGCCTCCCTGGTGGTGCAGCGGTTGACTGCTGGGCTGCGAAGCTGCCCACAGCCTCTGCAGCACCAGCTTGATTCCCGGCCACCGGCAAGGATCCCACATGGCGCAACAGACCTCTCCTGCCACTCCTGCTGGTCCCCTCAGCAGTGTACTTTGGTCCTTCTGCCTGTTCTGTTCCCCGCTCTGGTTCTGGTAAATTCTCTCACACTCCCGCACTTCGAACTGTACCCAGTGGTTGTATAAATAAATAAATAAATCTTAAAAAAAAAAAAAAAAAAACATAATTTAAAGAAGAAAAAAGAGGAAGGTGAAGCAGTCATGAAATGAGGGCAGTATAACTCAGGAGCTCACACACAGTGGAAGACATCTTGAACTCAGAACGAGTCCAAAGCTCTATAACCAACAGCTATTTCCTCCTGGACAAGTCACTTCCCTTCAGCTCAAAAACTTTCGCCATAAAACGGGGATGCGATTGCCTTATTTTAAAGGCAATCAGATTATTAGAAGATTTAATGAGATGATACGGCCTCCCGAAAATGATAAGACAAATAGTGAAGCAATAGAATAATTTGTTCTTGAACTTTACCACTGGAACAACTTTGGAATCCCCCCAAAATCTGAATGTGTGTTTTTTCATAAGTTCTGACAACGAATATTGCAGTTTCAAGAAAATGTTATTAATTCGGGTTATTAGTGGCTTTCTTTGTGGTTTGTAACTCAAGGTTTTAGCTATTACAAATCTGTAACTAAATTTATTATAAATGTCACCTCATTAAATAGCATAATTTAGCTAATCACAACAAGAGCAGAAAACTAAGAAGACAAACCTGGCTTTGACTACTACTATTCCTTCTCTACCTACTCAAACCCTGAACCAGCAGATCTTTATTGCAATAGTGTTCACTGCCGTGTTCATCTCTAACTGACTTGGAAAATATAATCTAACTTTTATAACTCATGGATACTGGTGAATCATGGATGGGTCTTGGCTTTCCCATTGTCAACTAACGCACTTTAGATCTAGAGATTTCTGCTGAGTGGCTTCCTTTTAAGGCAGAATCAGAAAATAATTTGAAATTTGACATAAATATAAGTCACGTAGGGGAATTTTCATTTGTATAGGAAATAGATCACTGGAGAGCTCAGTCTTAATTGTGGAATCTCAGGCATGTTGGCACCCACTATCTCAGAATGATATGGGATTTTCCACAACCAAGAAAAGGTGTCACAGGACGTAAAGCAGCAGTAGCATACACATCTGGTAACACAGGAGAAGGGAAAGTCTGATCTCTTCCTGCAGCATTGTTTGAACCCCTCTACAGCTTAGTATGGCCCCAACTAATATCTACTAGCGGGAAAATCAAAGATCCTAGAAGGATAAGTTACTGCGACAGTCTGGGCAAAGATAGGGACTCTACATAAGGGTTTTGAAGGAGGGGGAAAGGTTATCTTTGACTAAAGTTGGGAGGCCCACCTGTCAGTGCTTTGAAGCAGTGATGGAAACATATGTAGGGAATTTTTAAAAATTGCAGCTTTGAAGTCTAAATGCAGATCACCATGAAGGATGAGGAATCTGGACCAGCAAGGTTATCCTGGGAACAAAGGTCAATCACTACCAGACCAGCAGGACCAGCCTGTTAGCAGCATAGCAGACTAGCTATACTGCAGCAGTAGGGTGAATGGAAACCAAATCAACTCTTAGTTATGCATCAAATGCAGCTTTAAAGGAAAAATATAGGGCCTCCCCGGTGGCGCAGCGGTTGAGCGCTGGGTTGCCAAGCTGCCCGCGGCCTCAGCGGCTCCGGTTCGATACCCGGCTGCTCCCCGGCCACCAGCGGAGGATCCCACATGGCGCGCAGACCTCTCCTGCCACCCGCTGCTCCCCTCAGCAGTGTACTTCGGTCCTTCTGCCTGTTCTGCTCCCCACTCTGGCTCTGGTGAATTCTCTCACCCTCCCGCGCTTCTGACTGTACCCAGTGCATGTATAAACAAAACAAACAAACAAACAAATAAATAAATAAAACATGCCTCTATAAAAAAATAAATAAATAAAGGAAAAATATATTAAGTAGAGGTTAAAGAAATACCAAAAAAGTTAAGAAAGTCAATTGTACCATAAACTAAAAGTTGGAGTCCACAATTTACAAAATATGAAGCCCCATTAGCTAATACTCAATTAGCTAATCATAGGACTAAAAGAATCAGATTGTAAGTGATATCAGCAACATTAAAAAGGAATAAAGTTTGCTATATACTTTTATATATTGCCCATCAGAATAATTGTTTTTCCTCCTGATGACTTATTGATATTTTTCAATATATGTCAGGGTTATAAATTAATTCTCTTAATGATTTAATCCTTCTTATTTGAGTGACTATTACCACGCTAAACAATACTAAAGTTCAAAGAAAAATGACTGTATCTTATAACGTTATCTACAGCATGTCTATTTCCTTCCCTCCTTCCCAACAATTCTACCATTTGCTGTTTGTTTTCACTTAAAGCAAGTAAAAGTGGTGTGAGGTCATCCTGTAAAACAGTAAAAACAGTTTAGAATTTCTAAGTCACACATTTTTAAACTGAATTTTAATACTTATAGATAATATGAATTAAAACATGTAATACAGAATGTAAGAAAAAGTGACCCATTTGTTCTCACACCTCTGTAATTTCTCATGTGCTCCTCCTCCTTTTTCTCTTGCTCCATCTTTTCAATAAATGCAAACTCCAACGTTTACTGCCTCCAAGAACAATACTTCTATCACAGCCTTTACCATGGTATATTGTATTTAATTTATTATTCCCCATCTAAACCAAGAGCTTCTTGGGGGCACAGGCTAATTTTTTTTTTTCTCTATCTCCAAACTTTACACATACTAGTAATGCTTTAAGTATTTTTATTGCATTCATAATCAAGCTGAGTATCTCTTGACTAGTGTTTCTTAAATTACATCCCAAAGAATATGTACCCTTTCCAGAAATTAAGGAATACACCCCAATGGAAACATTCCGTGATCATCTATTATTTGGAAATATTTTATTTTTTTAAAGATCCATTCATTTATACATACAAGAGCTGGGGTACAGGCCAGAGGTATAGGGGGTAAGAGGACCCACCAGAGACAGAGCAGGGAACAGAACAGGCAGATCAACCGAAGTACACTGCTGAGGGGAGCAGCGACCAAGCCAGGAGAGGTCCGCTGCACCATGTGGGTCACCCCCCGGGCCGGCTGGGGATCCAACTCGCGTCACAGAGGCTGCAGACAGCCTCACAGGCCATGTACCAACCCTTGCATCACCAGGGAGGCCCCAATTTGGAAATATTTTAAAACATTATACCTCTAGAGATAATGAAATCTGTTTAACTTTACTTAATCCCTGTTTGATAGTACTTTTTTTGTGGCAAACACAAACATTTGAGGAATTAGGAATTGCAGTGATAGTTTTGAGAATTTTCCACTAAAGGGAAAGCATTTCTCCAGCTAATATGACCTTGTGTGGGTCTCTTCCCTCAATGGCATCAAGATCCCAGATGTCGCCTTCAGGCACTAGGGAAATGGGCTCTGAATGAAAGATACAGGTTTCAAATGAAATTTGATTGCTTATTATTAAATGGCCCAATGGGGCTTCCCTTATTACAAGCTGGTAAGTTTTTATCTTAGCTGTCAGAAAGCTCAGTATGTAATTTTATTCTCAATTATAGTAATTCTGAAACTTAATGCATATGTACTTTTTAAAAAATCCACTTTTATTCTGATTTCCATTTTTAATTCCTACTTAAAATCACTTTCTATTTATAAGAAATATTAATCAGAAATAAAAATACAATGGCTTACCAATAAAAATTCTAATAATGACCTATTTGGGTTATTTTAGCAAAATAAAAGCTACTAAATCACTTGCACTTTTTTAAGGATGAATACTGAGGAGAAAGATAAAATATTGTGTGCAACATGCATAATCTATTCAACTGTGATTAACCTATCAAGGCTGGTAGACATTTGATTGACAATATGATTATTTAGAGTACATGTAAGTATACTTCTTAAAAACACTGAGAAATTTTAATTGGAAACACTCAAACTCATTTATAAGAGATTAACAAAAATATGAAACATATTATAAATTGATAAGACTGTCTTCAAATCTTGAAATCTTCATCAAAATACACAACAAGGGCCTCCCCTGGTGGCGCAGGTGGTTGAGCACCGCACTGAGAAGCTGTCAGCAGCCTCTGCAGCGCAGGTTCAATCCTGGCCAGCCAGCGAGGGTCCCACATGGTGCGGCAGACCTCTCTTGCCTTGCCCGCTGCTCCCCTCAGCAGTGTATTTCGTCAGTCTGCCTGTTCTGTTCCCCCCTCTATCTCTGGTGAATCCTCTCACCCTCCCGCGCATCTCTCCTGTACCCTGGTTCTTGTATAAATACATGAATCTTTTTTTTTTTTAAGATTTATTTTATTTATTTATGCAAGCATTGGGTACAGTCAGAAGAGCGGGAGGGTGAGAGAATTCACCAGAGCCAGAGTGGGGAACAGAACAGGCAGACCGATGAAATACACTGCTGAGGGGAGCAGCAGGAGTGGCAGGAGAGATCTGTCGCACCATGTGGGACCCTCGCCGGCAGCCAGGGATCGAACGTGTGCTGCAGAGCACTCAATTGCTGCACCACCAGGGAAGGCCCTAAATAAATAAATCTTAAAAAAAAAAAAAATACACAACAAAACAAGCATGTAAGCTCAGTGCTAATGGAAGCAAAGTAAGTGACCCAATAAGTGAAGAATCAAGTAGGGGCAGATCAACCTGGAGGACACAACCCTCACATGGCTTTAGAGTTGTTTCCATGGCAAAGCATGAAATGTTTTGTGGTTTAAAAAAAACACAAAACACACGTACTTTGTGGGTCTCCTAGATTTAAAAGACCTGCTCAGTAACCATCTTGGTTATGTGCAGTTCTGCATTCAAATACAAGGTCAGGAAAAAAAAATACAAGGTCAGTCCAGACCAGTCAATTAATTATTTGAAAGAATGTAGGACTGCCAGACCCTACAAGGCTCTTTTCATATTCAACAGGAGCAGGACACTTGATCATCCTGGAACAATGAGTATGAATCACAAGGTATGACTAGGAACTCCAGTGCAGGGCCACTGACTGATGCATAACCCTGCCCTCCCAGAGACTGATAAGCTGAAGGTCTTATCAATAAGATTAAGTATATAATTATATACCTTAAGTATATAATTAAGTGTATGCTAAATAAAATCGACAAGCACATATAAAAAGATTCTATTTACTTCTGAAAGGCCAAAAGTTATCAGAAGATACTAGTCCTTCAAGAAAAAATGTAAAAAAGTGAAATCTCTGCAAAATTCATATGTCTGCTCTTCCCCAGGAATATTTCATAAATGAACTCATTAGAATTTTTATACACGTTCCACATAGCAATCACAGATTTTTTTAAAAAAGAAAAATTCACTTAAAATACAAAAGCTCAAAAATAACATTTCATCATATCTTGTACATGTTTTTGGCTAACACTAAACTACAGTCTATGTGTATGTGTAATGCAAGTGAATGTAAATCAAAATGATCTACTAAAGTACACCTTTGATTGTGAACACACATCTATGTAGATGCCACTTTCAAAGGTCATACTCTAGATTACTGGCGCACTGTAATTATAAACTCTGTTATGAGTTTTTCTTAATACGTTGCTATTTTAAGCAGCACTGGAAAAAAATTGTACATTATAGGTCTCAACTTCCTAAAGATATTTTTAGAATACACATAAGTAAAAGGAATATATATATTTGTAAGTGTGTTAGTTATCACCAAGTTGCCTACTGAAAAATCAAAAGCAGCTTAAACTTTAAGCAACAGTGTAAGAACCACAGCTCCTCATCATCACAAACTCTGCGGATGGAAAAGGTGATTTTGCTCATCTATTAACTTAAATTCATTTCCTACCTGGGACACTAAATATTTTTTCCCATGTCCACTGGTGACCAGATATGCAAAAATAGATCTGCCCAATCTTCACATTAGTTTCCTTCTTGTTGATTTCTAAGAATTCTTTAAAATGAAGACATATTTTTCATCTGATACATATATGCTGTAGACATTTTTATTTGGTTAATATGATTTGATATACAGAGAGCTTTAATTTTTTTATGTTACTGAATCAAACTTCTTCCTCTTGAAGTCATTCTTAGGAAGGTCCTGGACAACATAAAAAATGAACAAATACACATTGTGTTTCCTTCTGGTGCTTTTCTCATTTTGTATATTTAACATTTTTAATTTCTCTTTGATCTGGAACTTATTTTTATGAGATTGAAAAATCTAGTTAGTTTCTTCCAAACACAATTAGCTGGTATTTCACCATTATAATATTTCACCAGTAAATTCAGATGCATTTGGATTTTTGGGCGTCTTCTATCCTGTTCCATTTATTTATGTGTATTTTCAGTTGTGAACTAATTACTAGTCAGTGGAAATTTATACCACATTTTGATATCCAGAAGGCAAGCTTCTGTCTACCTTACAAAACTTTTGTAAGTTTCATCACAACAGTAAAAGCACATGTAACTCAAATTTTTTAAAACCTTAATTTTTTTGTTGGGTTTATATAAAATTGATAAATACCAGGAAGAACTCGCACTTAGAGAAAATGACATTTTCTGTTCAAGAACCCAGGGCCATCTTCCCCCTTCAAAGTTTCCCTTTAAGGTCGCTCCATAAGAACATATAGAAATAGGTACAGGCTGACGCCAGGTGGGTCCTGGAGTTCATCCGAAGCGCGTCTAGCCTGGGCGTTGCTCGAGGATGGGAACGCTCGCTCTCATTCTGCGCTTTTCTACAGTATGGAATATTCTGGCATGAAAAAGCAAACAGCAAAAATAAAATGTTGCACACGACTCTTATAACTGATACTAGCTGCATCTTCCTAAAATGGTCAGTAAAGGTAGTGCTGAGTGGACGCAAAGGGCGCGAGCGCCGCGGGGCTGTTCTCCCCCACGGGCGGGCGCGGCCCCGCGGCGGCTCCAGGGCCAGCGGCTGCCGAGCGTCGGCGCGAGGACGGCCGGGCCCGCGGGGACAGGCCGGGCCCCGCCGGGCCGCGAACGTGCGCGCGTCTCCCGGGTCCTCCCGCCCCGGGGCCGGCCCGCTGCCCCGGGGCCTGGACATCCTGCCCGATCGTTCACGCCGTTTTTCCCCAGCAGAAGCAGCTGCTGCCCCGCGGCCACGTCGCCCGCGCTCGCGGCCCGGTGGATCTTCCCGAGGGCCCGGGCGCGGGCGCAGGACCCGGGCGGCCCCGGGGCGGCGGCCCGGACCCCGCGGCGCCGCTCTGCGCGCGGGTGGAGGAGCCCGGCGCCACGCGCCCTTCCCGCGCCTAAGGCCAAAAATCTTCCTCATCGCCTCAGAATCTCCTCGGCGCCCTCGTGGCTTTCCTCCGCCCCCAGGGCTCAATCCCCGTCCGCAGAGAAGCCAACCGGCTGTCGCCGCGGCGGTCACCGGTCCCGGCGGCGGCGGCTTCAAATCTTTCAGACTAGGATCGCTGTAGCCAAGCGACGCCGCCACGCGCAAGTGCGCGTGCGCGCCTCAGAAAAAAAAATGGCGTCACTGCGCCTGCGCACAGAGACGAAGCCGCCAGAGCGTGAGCAGTGCGCGTGCGCGAGGGCGTGGCATCTCAAATCTCGGCGACAGCCGGCTGGCGGCGCGGGGGTTAGTGTCTGAAGTCGGAGGAGCCTGCGGACGTCGTGGACCTTAAAGATGCTTAAGGTCTCGTTCCCCGGAAAGCTCCCCTAGAATAATAGGAACTGTATATCACCTGCCTTTCCAAAGCCCAGTTAAAAGCATGCTCAAAGAGGCTTTTCTTTATTTCTTTATTTTTTTTAAATAATAAATTTTATTTTTATATTCCCCATACAATTTCAGCCCCCCCATTCTGACCCCAATCCCTCCCCTCCCGCCCCCGCCCCCCTAAAAGTATCTCTGGTTTATAGTTTTTTGTTGATTTTGATTTTCACTTTCTTATAGTTATTCATTTTCCTGGTCCCTTATTTAAGTTTTCTAGATTCCTGCTATGAGTGAGACCATCCGGTATTTTTCTTTTTCTTTTTGGCTTTTTTCGCTGAGCATGATCCCTTCCAGCGCCATCCATGTTGCTGCAAATTGCATGTGTTTATCTTTTTGAATGCTGAGGAATGTTCCATGGTATATATGTAGCACATCTTCTTGATCCAGTCATCTATTTTTGGGCATTTGGGTTGTTTCCAAAGCTTAGCTATTGTAAACAGTGCTGCTATAAACATGGGGGTGCAGGTGTTCTTTGGAATTGATGTTTCTGTGTCCTTTGGGTAAATACCTAGGAGTGGAATTGCTGGATCATATGGAAGCTCTATGTTTAGTAGGTCCAGAAATCTCCACACAGCTCTCCACAGTGGTTGGACCAGTTTGCACTCCCACCAACAGTGTAGAAAAGTTACTTTTTCTGCACACCCTCGCCAGCATTTGTTGTTGCTAGTTTTTTGAATATATGCCATTCTCACTGGTCTAAGATGGTATCTCATCGTAGTTTTGATTGGCATTTCCCTGATTACAAGTGATGTTGAACATTTTGTCATATGCCTGTTGGCCATTTGCATTTCCTCTTCAGAGAAGTTTCTTTTTAGCTCTTCTGCCCATTTTTTGACTGGATTATTTTCTTTGTTGTTGTTGAGTCTCATCAGCTCTTTGCAGATTTTTGTGATCAGTCCTTTATCATTAGTGTTGGTTGCAAAAATGTTCTCCCAGTTGGTGGGGTTTCTCTTTGTTTTTGTTATTGTCTCTTTTGCTGTGCAGAAGCTCTTTAATTTGATGTAGTCTCATCTGTTTATCTTTGCCTTCACTATCACTGCTTTGGGTGATGTGTCTGTAAAGATGTCTTTGATGTGCAAATCACGTAGTGTTTCGCCTATATTTCCTTCTATATAATTTATGGTTTCAGGTCTTATGTCTAGTTCTTGCTCTGGAATTTTAAAAACATATTTTGAGACTACAAACTCCTCACAGTTTAGGATTGCCACATAAATCAAACTATTTGTCACTATGTGGTCACCTCTTTATCTGCAATATTTTTTTATTCTTCTGAATATCCACTTTTCGTGATTGTAATCTAACTACTTCAACTTTCATGACTAGCACTTTATTAGTATTTTGATTTCTCTTCACTTTTAAAATGAAAAGTGGGGTCTCCCCAGTGGTGCAGCAGGTTGAGCGCCGCACTGTGAAGCTTCCGCGGCCCCGGCCACCGGCGAGGGTCCCACATGGCAGGGCAGACCTCTCCTGTCTTGCCCGCTGCTCCCCTACGCAGTGTATTTCAGTAAATCTGTCTGTTCTGCACCCAGCTCTGTCTACGGTGGATCCTCTCACCCTCCCGCGCATCTGGCCTGTACCCCAGTTCTTGAATAAAAATAAAGAAATCTAAAAAAATAAATAAAGGAAATGAAATGAAAAGCCCCCGGCAGGTCTTCACTGTGGGCTTCTCTAGCCTCCTTCTCCCCTTCTCTCCCCGGCCTCTGCTTCTCTCAGTGGATATATCAATACTCCCGCCAGGCAACAGAAGGGAACACCACAACTGATAACAGTGTAGTAAATGCAGGCCCCTCAGGCAAGAGCGAACACCTGCCTGGTAACCACTTCCCCTCCACTAGGCCAGCTGGAAAACCCGGCTCTCCAGCAAAGTACCCCCTTCGCACCCCCCCTATGCCCACATCCCAGCATGCACAGCGGAGGTCAAAGGTCACAGGAGCTGTGACCAATGGCACACCCTCCCTGTGGATTCCTCCTGGAAGCCGCTGACGGGAGGGCCTGGGCCCGCCATCCAGTCACTGCTTTCTCGTTCTCTTGTTGAACAACTGGTGGGTCCTTCGGGAAATGGGTGTCCATTCCTCCAAGGTTGCACCCCAAGGGGAGTCTGAGCGAGAGGAGGCTTCAGGGGTCAGAGGCCAGAGCAGGAGGACTGGCCCGAGCCAGAGTCTGAGAGCAGAGCAGATCCTGAGGCGGCATCTGTGCCCCAGCAGCTCCCTGCCTTCGTGGGGCAGCCAGAGCAGGTCCTAGTGTCCAGGAGCCCAACGCTAGCCGGGCTTCGGGGCCTTCCTCAGACCCGCCCCGCCCGCCGTCTGAGAGAGGGGAATCACCCATCCAGGAAGCCCAGGGGCAGCAGCCACCCCCTGGGAGGCCCCGCTGCCACACCAACTGCCTGGAGCAGCCCCTCGCCCAGGGCTTCCAGAGGATGGGGCTGGCTGTGGGCTCGCACACCTGGCTCTTCCTGCAGGCTCCCCTGCTGCTGATGGCTGTCCTGGGCACTGAGTGGATTTACCTTCCCAGGGAGACCGAAGAGAGCCTGGAGGAGAAGGACAGCCCTTCGGGCAGCCCGGGCAAAGCCGAGCGGCGCTTCGTGTAGGCACATTTCTCCACCAACGAGTGGCCCCTCTTCTCCCCGTTGCGGTCCAGCGCGGAGGTCACCTTCGCCTCCATCCTGGTGGTCTCCAACACTGCCAATCTGCTGGATCAAGTCATCTTCTCAGAAATTAGTCAACTGGACGAGGCAGTGCAGACACTGACCGCACCCCAGGGAGATGGAACCCAGGTCCTACCCTCAGGTGTGTGCCAGGTACCAGAGCACTTGCATGCCCTCCAACCCACTCCTGTTCATCTGGCAGAAGAATAACAACATGGACCTGAAAAGCATCACCTTCCCTATTTACAACACCTCCGCTGCGCCCCTCTACTTGGCTGGCCTCTTGGGTGGAACCCTCCTAGGTCCTGGCGCAGGGACAAGCCGGTTACTCTTGCAAGCCAAGGCCATGTGGCTGCAGAACAACCTGAAGACCGTGGATCCTGAGGACAGCGAGCACAACCAGAAGTGGCTGCTCGAGTTCCTGGACCAAATTCATGCCATTGAAAAGCATCTGGCCTTGAAGAACATCCTGGTGCCCTGGGCAGGGTTTAGAGGAAGGAGAAGGTGGGAGGGATAAGACCTGTCCAGGGATGTGCCCATGCCTGGCTACTTGGTGGAGGCCTTGACTTGAAACCGACTCTGCTCCACTCTCTTTGAAGCTTAAGCCAGCTTTCTTCAAGGGACACCAAGGGAAGCCACCAGCCTTGATACTGGGTCACATTCCAGTGGGAAACACTCATTCTACACACCAGGGGTGGGCGTGTTCAGGGCAGACATTGATCTTCAGGGTTCCTTTGGGTTTTCTAGTCAGAATTCTCTCACTTCACATCTGTGCTGTATCTGGAGCCCCCGAAAACTTGCCTGGTGTCACTGGAATAAGAAACAAACCTTTAAGCTGAAGTTTCCTGGTGTTTCTGAAAAACACAACTAGCTCAGATTTCTCCAGTATTTTCTAGCATCCTGCCAGGCACCACAGATGTTGAGCAAACGTGCTAATACTTTTGTTCAGGCCTGGTGAGAGACACCCGCTGGGAAACGGCTCTGAATAGCATGCCTTGCTGAAATTATACTTTGTATTTAAATAGCAAAAGCTAGTAATCTACTCGTCATTTAGAAAAAGCCAACATTTCGGCAGTTATTAATGATTACACAGTATTAGAGAAAATTGAGAATTTTTATACTCAGGAATGGTAAACATTGGCTTTTCTTTTTAAAGATATATTTATTTATTTATACAAACACTGGGCCCCAGTCAGATGCCCCAGAGGGTGAAAGAATTCACCATAGCCACAGCAGGGAACAGAACAGGCAGACTGACGAAATACACTGCTGAGGGGAGCAGCGGGTGTGGCAGGAGAGGTCTGTCACGTCAGGGGGACCGTCTCCTGGCGGCCTACCATTCAACCGCTGCGCCACCAATGGAGGCCCAAACATTGGATTTCAAAAGAAATCTTAGAAAGCATGGCATGGATTGGTGGGGAACATTTTTTATTACCTTTATTCTAAAATCATAATTCACATATTTTAATCTTTTACAAAACTGTACCATGTTTCAATCAATAAGCTATAATATTTTGATAGATCTTATCACACATACACAAATATTGGAATTAAAAGTTATTGACCTGCGTGCACTTTTATGACAGGTGGTCTACTTTACATCACTTTCTAGGAAAATTGAATTTGAGGTGACTGCTAGGACAGAGGTCCCTTTGTTTTACACGGCATACCTTCTGATCATGATTTCTGCCTGGCAGAAGACCTATATCATGGACAGCGTACAACAGAGAATGTCTGACATCTACTCCCACGTGGCAGTGTCCATCACCATCGCCACTCTCACAAATGTCCTGGCCTTCTGTACAGGGTTGATGACCTCCTTTAAGTCCGTGCATTACTTTTGCATTTATATGGGAACAACCTTCCTCTTTTGTTATTTTTATAAAATCACCTGTTTTGGCGCATTTATGGCCCAAGATGGTAAGAGAGAAGTGGCCTTTCTGCACTGGCTGCAAAAGTCAGAGGGTACCCCGAACCAAAATTCTTCCTCGCTGATAAGGTGCTCCTGCCTACCATTTAGTTCTCTTCGAACTGATGAAGAATCGAACATCCATCCAATGAACTTGTTCTTTAGAGATTATTTTGGCCCCTTTCTCACAAACACTAAGTCCAAGTTTATGATAGTGGTTTTATACCTTCTGTACATCGCATTCAGTATACATGGCTGCTCCCAAGTGCAGGAAGGTTTAGGTCTTGGACATTTGGCAAGTGACGATTCTTATATCACACCCTATTTTAACATCCATGAAGAGAATTTTTAAGATATGTTCCCTTAGTGATGGTTATCATGACTGAAGCAGTTGACTACTGGGATAAAGACACTAGGCAAACATTGGTGAAATGTCTGACCACTTTTGAAAACAGTGACTATGTCATTCAAAATCTAACTCAGTTTTGGTTACAAGCATATATACAGTATATGGAAGCCAATATCTAAGCTGTAAATGACAGAGATAGATCTATAAACAACATTCCTGTTTTTTTATTGCATATTCCAATTTTTATATATAATATTAATATTTCATCATCACATGAGATTACTTCTTCCCGGGCCTTCATTAAGACCACAGGTGTTTCTTCTTCACGCAGTAAGAAGAACATGTTATTCCAATTACAAAGTTATGCCAAAAGGTGTGAGATTCCCCTAATGGTGTATAACCCAGCATTTATCTATTTTGATCAATATTCTGCCATCTTAGAAAACACTATTCGAAGTGTCATTGTTGCATCCATAGCTATGTTCATTGTTTCTTTATTGTTAATTTCCCACCCATTGTGATCCTTTTGGGTCACTTTTTCTATTGGGTCTGTGATTGTAGGAATAACAGGTTTCATGGGATTCTGGCATATCAACCTTGATTCCATATCCATGATGAATCTTGTGATTTGTATAGGGTTTTCTTTTGATTTGTGTGCACATATTTCATATGCATGTTTCCAGTTCTGAACCCTCAGCAAACAATAAGCAATTGAGGCATTGTTTTTGCTAGGTTACGCAGTGTTACAAAGTGTACTGTCAACAATAATAGGAGCGTCTGTTTTATCTGTAGCTAGCACATACATCTTTAGGACATGTTTTAAGATTTTGTTTCTTGTCATGGTATTTGGGGTTATTCATGGCCTAGTGTTTATTCCAGTATTCTTATCCATTTTTTGAAGATTTGTTGGAATATCACTAACAAATCAGTGCTCAATGATAGAATTCTTTTTTTTTTTTAATAGAGGCATGTTTATTTATTTACTTGTTTGTTTTTTGTTTATACATGCACTGGGTACAGTCAGACATCAAGCTCGGGAGGGTGAGAGAATTCACCAGAGGCAGAGTGGGGAGCAGAGCAGGCAGAAGGACAAAAGTACACTGCTGAGGGGAGCAGCAGTTGGCAGGAGAGGTCTGCGTGCCATGTGGGACCCTCTTCTGGTGGCCGGGGAACAGCCAGGGATCGAACCGGCACCGCAGAGGCTGCGGGCAGCTTCTCAACCCAGCGCTCAACCGCTGTGCCACCGGAGAGGCCCTCAATGATAGAATTCTTGACTGCCCCAACGCAGTCTGGTAAAAATGCTCTATTAAGGACAGTTGATAAACTGAAAACAAGGCATGTTTCCTTGATTTGGAAATCTCATTCCAAGCTGTTCTTTAAAATATCCTGAGAAAAATTCATTAGTCCTACATTAAAATAATTTTAGTAAATTAGGAAGTCTTGTCATCTGTATTGTAAACTATAAAAATTGGGTGTAAGGTAAAACTTTCCATTGATTTTTTTTTTTTTTTTTGCTTCTGTTTTTTACCCTCTTATCATTAGCCTTTCTGCCTGGAATTAAGAATTTTCTACATTATATATACTATCAGTGGGATGTTATGTGTATTGTACTTCCTATATGCATTACTATGTAAAGGTTCAAATTATTATTACTTATTCTCCATACTAGGACATTTCTATGCACTTTCTTAATCATATAATCGGATGAACTGAAGTTGCTATCAATAATTCTTTTTAAATTTTGAAAAATTAACCACTGAAGGGTCCTTCTGGGTGGTGCGGGTGGTTGAGGGCCATGATGTGAAGCCGTCCGCGGCCTCAGCAGCACCATTTCAATCCTGGCTGGCCGGGGAGAATCCCACATGGAGAAGCAGACCTCTCCTGTCTCACCCGATTCTCCCCTCAGCAGTGTGTTTTGGTAGTCTGCCTGTTCTGCTCCCCACTCTGTCTTAGGTGAATCCTCTCATCCTTCTGTGCATCTGGTCTATATCACGGTTTTTGTATAAATAAATAAATCTGAAAAAAAAAATTAACCACTGAAGCCATCAGGTGCTGGACTTTTGTTTTTGGTAGGGGTTTGATTGCTGATTCAATCTCCTTGCTAGTAATTGAACTGTTTGAATTTTCTTTATCAGTTAAATTTGATACCTAAATGAGACTTAAATGATAATGGATATATGTTTTATTTATAGATATACAGATACAGATAATAAAAACAAGTATTACCTAATGCTGTAAAGAAAGGAAGTGACATTCATGGTAATTGTAGGTTTAAAACTATTTTACTTTTTATTTTTTTACCAATAAAGAATAAAAATTTGATATCTTATTATATAGATAATGGAAAAGGATAAATTCTTTCTTTAAAAAGGAAAAGGTTTTGAGACTTCTCAAGTTCAAGATTTTCTCAAGGGCATCTGACTGCTAAAGGTCTCATTCTCCTCACTCTGCATGGATGATGCCCTAAACACACTCTTCCTGTCCAGACCATCTCTAGAGGCAGGCCAGGGATTGGCAATGATGTCACTCACCAGGAGGAGCTACTAAAACCGTGTCCTTCGTTAGCCATTTTAAACCCAGTAGGAAGAACAGACTCAAAGAATGCCCTCTGTTAGAAGAAAGAGGTGGGTTACAGAGGGGTGGTTGGCAACACTTCTGCCTTTTTTTTTTTTTTAGTGAGAATACATTTATTTTTTTTTTAAATTTAGACATCATTGTTCATTTTTAAACATTATTTGCCCCCCCTCCTTTTCAGGTGTAGTCCCCATAGAATTTCCTTCACCAATTATGCTCGGTGAAATAAGCCAGAAGGAAAAAGAAAAATAAAGGATGGTTTCACTTATAGCAGGGATATAGGGGAACCAAATAAGTCATCAGTGTAAAAAAATAATAACAGTACAAAACACAACCAAACAGAAACAATTAAAAATCAGAGACATACTACAGGGAAGGAGGAGGGAAAGAGAGCAGAGGGAAGGAGGGAGGAGCATAGGGGCCTGGGGTGAGGGTGTACTTGTCTTTTTTAACAGCCATACTAATAGGCCTTTGCCCTGGTTTTACATTCCCAGCATTAAAAGTGCACAATTCATTTACTTCACAATTTGTTTTAAAGCACTTGCATTGTGGCAAACACTCTTCCAGGCTTTTAGCATAAAACAATGAAGAAAGTGAACAGCAGTCTCTGCCCCTGGGCTGAGGAAGAAACACTCAAGGCAGGTACTCAAATGTACATGTTACGAAGTGATACCTGTCAAGGAGAAACCTGCCAATCAACATGGAACCCAGCAAGGTCATGTGAGCCCTCCGCACCACACAGGGAGCTGCATGCTTGTGCGCGTGCTGATGGGAAGGCGGCTGCAATGTGTAAGGGAGTGATAATCGTGTGTTGTATGTATGTGTGTTAACATGCAGTAACTTGCAATTTGAAAAAAAGTGTGTAAAAAGAAGTACACTACTATGACATTATCAATCATGATTATTCTCTTTTCTAAAAAACTTGGCATCAACATCAATTTTGGGGGTATTTAAAAGAAACTGATTTTGAATTAAAATTCAAATGGCACTTAATTACCTTAACAATTTTTTAGATTTGAAGTTTCACCATAAGGTTTTTAGCTTTTCCAAAGTAGAAAAGCCATAAAGTGAACTGACATTCTAGGGGGATTTCATAAGAAAAAGCCCACATCTCTTTTCACTGTAACAAAGGTCATCACTCACCGGGGACTCCAGCCATGCTCTCCAGATCTTCAGCACATGCTGCCTGTGCTGAAGCAAAATCCCAAATGCAGGAACCATTCAATTTCTCTATGGAGAGCGACTTTTTAGAAAGGCAGAGGAGGAAAAGGAATGTGACACAACCAAATGCAACCAAAGGGAAATTGTTCCTCAAACTCAAAGTCTGTTCCCTAAGTATTTGGAGAATCAGTTTATCAGACACTACAAACACATGGAGGTGGGCTTACATCAGGGAAACACACAACTATATCAGCAACAGCAAAACAGAGCCAAGGAGCGAGCACCTGTGCTTGGTGTGAAAGCAGGTGATGGACAATGTTTTGTACAGCTTTGTCCAACACCCAGGGGTTTTCTTAAAGAAATCCGAATGATGCCACTTTTTTTCCTCCTCTGTTGCTGTGTTGTTCCAATAAAATGATTCTCATCCACTCAAAGGTTTAGGTTGAGTAAACCCATGTGACTATCAAATCATCCAAATAATAACTATCACCACTGAGATGATGAGTAAAATCATCAAGATAAGGATTTTAAAAGACCCTGAATGGAAAGAAATTTAACATATTTCTATTTTTTCTCTCTCCAAGACAACAACAACAACAACAACAATAAAAACAACTATAATCCCGGTGTTAAACTAATGCACAATTCATCCATATAATCCTAAAGCCAACTATATCTTGAGCCAAGACTCAACTGCAGGCAATGATGAAGCTGTAAAGATTTATTTATTTTTTTTGTCGTTTATTGAAGAAACAGATATTTGAATGAATGCAAGACGTTCTCAGTAAGTACACACAATATTTAATGTGATGTTACCAGTAGCGGTGACAGCCATTCTCTCTTTCTCTCTCATAGGGTGGAGAGAGATGGAGAGGGAGAGAGATTGCAAACTAGATTCCCAAATTTACCAATACGTCAAGGTTTTATTTTCAGTTTTTCTCTTTTTACTGAATTATTTCTTCTTAAGACATATTTTATTGTCTGAGATGGGCAACTGATGAAATCATACAAATACATGAACAAACCTGGGCTTTCTCCCTCATTTTCTACCTTCTCCCCATATTAATTGTCTCTCTAATGCAGTCTTTCAAAATGTTATTCGAATAACAGGCTACCAGATAATGTTCCCTGTAAAAGTGCACCTGCATCTTTCATCTTCTCTGATGGAAATTCTGTGTGAGCGAGTGCCTACCTCGGACCCCGAGAGTCAAAGAGGAGGCAAAATATTACAAATTTTTCTGATTGCTGAACAAGAAATACCATCCATTTCCTACATTATTTGTGCTGTTAAAGTGAAGGACATATCACCTCTGGAACATAAAATAACTTTAAAAGCAGGGCCTCCCCTGGTGGCACAGTGGTTGAGCGCTGGGCTGTGAAGCTGCCCGCAGCCTCTGCAGCACCGGTTCGATCCCCGGTATGAAAGTGGTCAAAGAGAAAGGGGATAAAAAGGGCATTGCAGGGAAAGCAATTCTGAAACATTTTGCTACTTTAGTTCACTATGCCTAGCCACAGAAGCAAAGAATTTGACATATTTAATAACATCAGATAGGGTTTGAGAGATTTCTATTCTACCCTCATTTGTCAAAGTGAAAAATGAAGGCCTTCAGTGTTCACATAAGGTCACATAAATGGAAGCATTAATTTCACAATCCTGATCTCACACGTAGTTTATTCTCCAACAGTCTGAAATTAACTTGAAAAATAACCCACAAATTTTAATTAAAGACTCTTGTGCAATGATTTCTCAACAACACAAGTGATCGCTCATTGCCACACTGGGTTTCTGCAAAAACAGAAACCAATTACTGGCTAGAACCTTTTCAGATTATATCCATGACCTATGTTTTTATACTAGCTCACTTTAAAAAGCATCTATTTCTATTTTAGTGGAATTATTTATTCTCATATTATACATAAAGATAAGTATCAAGGTTTATTTTCCATAGCATAGCATAAATAATGTTTATCTTGCTAGAAAAATAAGACAACTTTTTCACAAATGCCATCCTTTCTTGAAAGACGTATTAAAGGTGTTCAACTACTGCAGTGAGTATCTGACAACTCACTACAAAGTATGGAGGAACAGTCTGGAACAGATTAGATCCATATACCTTTGAAGGAGGGGAACGAAGAAGAAGACATCACTTAAAAGACTGTGGTGTGGTGGAAGAACCTCAATCAAATAAACACTGTACTTTGAGCTCATCTTCAAAAAACTTCTCACAGAGCCTTCCTAGGCAGTCATCCACCAAATACATTTAGATAAGTGCCCTGCCATTTTTTGGCTTGAATCACATGCAATGATTTTCATCTTGACATCAGATTTAGCGATATGATATGCCTTACCGAAATGAGAGTCACATCTCCAGAAACAAAGAAAGGTCACAAGGCAATGGAGTTCTTATTGCGATAATGCCAGTATATAACTTTTAAACCATCAAAACGAATGGTGATCATTCTATCTAGCCCTTTCTCTCTCCCTCCCACCCTCCTCCACCCCCCCACACCCTATACTTTCCCTAACCCAGTGTTCCATGACTGCAATCCTTGTTGAATACAAATCCTTCACTCCGGTGCAGAGGACATTAAAGGAGAAAAAAATATGAAAATATATTACCATACTTAAAAAGTATATAAAACTTCAGTACATATTAGAGAATAAGATTTCAAATCCTTAACTATCTAAAAATCCTTAACTAGGAAGCGATTAAGAAAGTGACTTGAAATATAAGTGTATCAGGAGCAAAAACACGAAATATGGTGAGGATAAATTCACCCGGGGAACTGCTCCACAGACCTGGACGAAATCAGGACGCTCTTCCTACACCGCGAGCTCCATGTCTCCGCCACACACTCAAGTCTAACTATTGTCAGTATCACTCCCCTCGCGCCAAGAAAGAAAAAACAACACTTTGTTATCTTCTGTGCTGCGGCAGAATGGAACCATTATTTGTAAGGGTGGCTCACAGCTTAAGCAAAACTATCTTAGACCACAGGGAATTACTCAAGCAGCTGGAAGACCAAGGAGATCTTTCAGAGCTGATTCATAAAAAAACACAACAGCAGCAGCAGGGAGGCATTACAGCACGGCCAGAGCTGTGACCTACAGCGTCACGAGACTCCCCATGCACGTCACGTCGTTAGAGAAAGTCCAACCTAAATCCCAAAGTGATAAAGTCCCGACTCCAGCTCGCCAGGGCACTTGTCACATTTTCTCTCCCCTTGATACCAACACAGCATACAAATAGTGGTAGTAATTTTTGCTACTTATCTCAGAGTCTGTTTTTGCATAACTTCCATAGGGATTTTGTCTGCTTAAACTAAAAAAATTGGACGTGAGTTTGATTGTGTGGCTTTGTGTGGAGTTCTTCCAGAAAGCTGAAAAAGAGCTGAACCAAGAAGAGGAGAACCTGTTTGCTTTGTTTGTAGGGTTCCAGAGACCTCCAAAGAAGGTGAGGAAGCTTGCCTCCATTGGCAGGACTGGACAACCCGGCCAACGAAAAAGACCTGGTACCCTTAAGAAGAGGAAAGCCCAGGTGGAGTCTGATGAGACCAACTTTGTACCTGAAGCCTATATCGACCAGATGCCAACGGTTCGCTCTGATCCTATATGGAGTATTTCAACAAAGCCAGCTTAAAAAAAAATGTTGTTAGTTATTTCTACCCTGTGATTTTATGCAAAAATAGGAAAAATGGTTTAAAAGTAGATTTAATTTACAAACTTTTGCTATGCTGTTAAAAAGTTCGGGATCAAGGTTGAGAGAATTTGTTTTTGCATAAGTTGAACCATTTTAACATTTTTTCCCTGTGATTTTGATATATTTGCTATTTTGTTTTAGCCAATGCTCCAGATTTTTTTTTTTTTCTTTTGGCTTGGATAATGGACTATTTTTAAGTAATGAAACTGTTATACTGGACATTCATGGACAATGCTGCTGACTAATTGTTGCTTCTCTTACACACATTGTAACCCTGAAAAAAAGACCTTCTCCTAAGATTATACCATGTGATCTGTGCCCCCATAGATATGGTGGAATAAAAATTAAAAGGGGGGATTGTAACAGGGTGGTCCCCAGGAAAGGGGGAGGTTCCCTGCCCCACCCAAGGGAGGGTGGAGCTGAGCAGGGAGAGGAGAAGCTGCAGAAGAGACTGAGGAAGGAAGCAGGATGGAGCCAGGAGACCTGGAGGAGGCACATGGAGCCTAGAGACACGTGAAGAAATTGCACTTGTCTTTTGGTCGTGGACTGGGTGACACAGATGTGGGTGAGACCCATGGCGAGGTGACCATAGCAGCTTTTATCTTGATGTTGATTTTGTTCTTTTCCTTCCAGGCTTGTCTGGTTGTTTCTGGCCCTTTTCTGTGGGTCCCCACTGGAAGATGCTTTAGACTTGTGGCAGGCTTTGGGGCCTTGCTCTGGGCCAATCCCATTTGGACAGAGTTTTACCCACAAGGGGACGGGTTACTCTGGGTGCTTCATTTAGAATCTATACTCTGCCTTTCCTGTATTGTTTCCTAATTGTATTAACATTCCTTCCCATTAAAGTCTCATATGATTTGTGTTGATGTGGCGGATGGCAGAACCCATTTAGAATAGGCAGGTTTGTGGGGTTTTGGGCTGCCCCTCTCACTGTCCTATAACAAGAACAGCTGTACGGTGTTGGGAAGCGCTGTGCGGAAAGGCAAATTATGGGCAAAATAGGTCCCAACTCTACCACATGGCCGGCTAATTTATCTAGCCTTCAGAACCTGTTAGCTCAGCTCAGAAATGGAGACCATCATATGTCTTAGAATAATACCAGCCATGGGCCTCCCCGGTGGCACAGCAGTTGAGTGCTGGGTTGCAAAGCTGCCCTCAGCCTCTGCAGTGCTGGTTCGATCCCCAACTGCTCCCCGGCCACCTGAGGAGGGTCGCGCATGGCGCCCAGACCTCTCCTGCCGCCCGCTCCTCCCCTCAGCAGTGTGCTTCGGTCCTTCTGCCTGCTCTGCTCCCCGCTCTGGCTCTGGTGAATTCTCTCACCCTCCCGCGCTTCTGACTGTATATCCAGTGCTTGTGTAAATAAATAAGTCTTTAAAAAAAAAATCTGAAAAAAAATGAAAAAAATAATACCATCTTCTTGGATTGCTATGAAGAGTAAGTGAGTTCGTTTATGAGCACACTTTGTAAACAACTAAACCATTTAAGTGTGACCAGGTATGAATTTCCTGATTTACCCTCCTTTAATGAAGAATTCCCTTCGTACATCTGTACCTCTTGAAAGGGAATTGTAGACTCTGTATAGATCTGGTGCATAGAAACTTATGGTGGTGCACTTTCAAACCAGATATTTCTGTTCATAAAAACTACACAACTACAGGAATCGTGTACATGTGCTTGCTTTCCTTCACTAAGTTGTAAATCTTAATGAAAGTCCCAAACCTCATATGGAAATGAAAGCTTATGAAATGCTTGGTACTTAGCAGACACGGAACAGTTCTTTCCTTCTTACATTTGCAGCTAATGTCACATACAATAGATTTGATTACAGAAGAAATAGGGGGGGAATTAAAGATTTTTTTTTAATCTGGGAAAGCACTTTTGCCACATATCCAATTGGTTCCTTCACTTCATACAGGTCTTTTCTCAAATAATGCCTTCCTAAGGAGGCCTTCCTTTTTCATGTGCACAGCCTTCCAGTCTTCCCTGTACCTCTTCACATTATTTTTCTGCATAGAATTTGCCATCCTTATATATACATGATAAATAAATTCTACTTTAAATTTATATATATTTTACTAGTTTATTTGCTCACTGTCTAATCTTCCCCAAAGAGAACAGAAAGAGCCCTGGTGTCTAGTTCCTGGCATATAATGTAAAATTATAGTAAATGTATGATGAATGAACTGAGTGAAAATTCTAGACTCCGTTCCCAACTTTGAAAAGTGATATCAACCAGACAACCTCTCATTAAATCATCTTTGAAATCTCAATCGGTCTATTCCAGTCTGCTCCTGGCTGTGGCATCAAAAATGTGTTTCTGAGATTCTCAGTATAGTCAAGCTCTCTTGTCGTGGGGCAGGGATTCTCAAAGTGTAGTCCCCCAATACTAGGAGATCATATCTGAGGATCTGCAAGATCCAACTCTTAATAAATATGTAAGATGTTATTTAGGTTTTTTTTCAATCTTGTTGTTTTGTGATACCACAAGACAAAACAGGAGTTTTCCAAAGGCTGCATAAACCTTGATAGCAAAACAGAATGCTGGTAGAACCAGATAGGGTAATTCAGCTTTTTTTCTATTAAGCCGGACATTAAAGAGATTTGGAAAAAAGCATACTTTTAAAAAATAATGTTACACTTATCACTAATTTTCATATTAAAATAGTTATTTTCATAAACATTAACTAGTAATGCACTTATTATTTAAAGTGAATTAATACTTGTCTATAATTTCTCTAATTTTTTTTTTATTTCTAGTAGAATAAATATTGATAGCTATAGCCATGTAATCAGCTTTGAGTTTTCAATGATTCGAAAAAGTAGACAATACATTATTATAGAACCAAAAATGTGAGAACTGATGCACTTTACTATTCACATAAACATATAAATGAAAAAAAATTGGAGGCTTGTCAATAATAGTCCTGGATATTGATACTCCACGTGATGTTTGTTAACCTGCTTCAGCAATATCATTTCCTCCTATCTCTTCATAGGTAGTGATATTTATAAGTATAAAATATTTCATGAGGCAAAGAGATATTTGATATATATAAAAGTAGCAAGAATGTAAACAAAGCAAACTTATAAGCAGGATTGTAACCAAAATAGCTTTATATAAAGAAAACAAACAGAATTACAAGGTTAAGTTGGCAAATTCAGACTTATGGTAGGAGGTTCATCTTTCCAGCTCAGAAACAGATAATCAGATGAAATTATTAAGATACACAGATGTGCAATGCACTTAAGAATAAAGAATCTTACACTCAACACAATAACAATTATTTTCATATACAAAAAAATTAACACAAATAACCATATATCGGCCTCCCCAGTGGCCCATGGGGTTGAGTGCAGAGCTATGAAGCTGTCCACAGCCTCTGCTGCGAGAGTTTGATTCCCCGCCCACCATGGATATAGCCACTTGGCATGGCAGACCTCCCCTGTCCCACCCCTGCTCCCCTCAGCAGTATATTTCTGTAGGTCTGCCTGTTCTGCACCCCACTCTGTCTCTGGTGAATTGTCTCACCCTCCTGTGCTTCTAGCCTGTACCCCAGCTCTTGTATATATAAATAAATCTTTTAAAAAACATATATCCAGAAAATACACCTCATCAAATAGAAAAGAATCAATATTATACAGAACATTCTCTGGCAATATAATGATAATATACATAATATATGAACCATGTAAACCCAATGGATTTGGAAACAATCCCACTTTTAATAATTCATGATTAAAAAAAGTTAAGAAAATTACTCAATTTTTGAACATTTATAATTAGAACACTTCCCATCAAAACCTGGAGAGTACCTAGCCCAACACTTAAGTAAAAGTTAACAGTTTTTAATGCACTTATTGGAAAATAAGAAACTGTCCACCCAACAAGTCAGAAAAAGAAGAAATCTGGAAAAAGGAAGTAAAGGCATAGGTAGAAATGAAAGAAACAGAGTGATCAAAGATTTTTAAAACAGAGTTAAACAATATAATCAAAATTTGGTTCTTTTAAAGGAGTTGTAGATAGAGAGAGCTTTGAAAACCTGTTTAAAGAAAAAAAAAAAGAATAGGCACAATTAATGTTATGAATGGAAAAAAGGATCAAAAGTATAAATAAATAACAGATTTTTTAAAAAAAATCTTTCAAAACACATGAAAATGTTAATAATTTTAAAAGAAATAGCATAAACACATATTTAGAAAAATACACATTGTCATGTTTCCTGGAAAAGAATTAAAAACCTTATTCACCCTCTGCTATTGAAGAAATTAAGCTGAATGCTAAAAATGGCCATCTCTTAAAGTCACTAGACCCAGCTAATTCACAGAAAAAATTTAACTTGTCTTTTCTGAAACAAGTTATTCCTCCCTTATATAAAATCTTGTATAATAGAAATTGTGGCCTTTTGATGCCTGGAAGGACCTATGCATCTGCAATGTTTCTTCCCCCAAAAGGTGGCCACTAATCAACCTTTGGACTTTTCATACCCTAAGTAACTTCACTTCAATGAAATGTCATGTCATTTTCAATGCTGGAGATCCATGGCAACTACCGCCCAGTCAATCCCATATAATTCATTCCCCTACTCCTTTCCAGAAAGTTCCCTTAGTTTTACAAATCTTATCTTGACCCTGACATCTTGGAAAAAAATCTATAAGCCAGCCATGTTTTTTTAGGACTGAGCTCTCTCCTTCCATTGCTTTAACTTGATTTGGGGGTCAGATATGTTGTTGTTTTTCTTTCTTTTTTTTTTTTTTCAAACAAAGATTTATGTGCTTTTTTTGAGGCCAGAAATATTAAGTTCTGAATTATCAAGCCGTTCATTGTTTAAGTCATGTCCATCTTCACCTTACTAACTTAGATAAACTTATCCAAATTCCTTTTTAGGATCCTTGCATCATGCACTTCAGGCACAGGTTGATCACTTTTTCCTTCTTGGTTCCTTTCTAAGGTTTCTATTCTGTGTGCTTCTTATTGAAGAACATATAACTCTAGAAATTCTTGGTCCACTAGAGCTCAGGGAAAACATGAATCTATATGTAACTTTATCCCTCGAAATGTACTTACTAATGCATGAAGTAGTCTAAACTAATGGTCCACCATCTTGGCTTAAGCATCTATGGAATACTATACAGATGTTAAAAAAGATGAAATAGTGGCTTTGGAGACAAAATGGATGGTCCTCAGTGTAATAATGTTAAGTGAAACAAATCATAAAATGAAAGATAGATATTGGATGGTTTCACTCATACAAGAAGTATGAATTACCAAAAAACACACAGACAAAATACAGCAGGAATAGATCTTAAACTCAGTGAAACAATTTAATGGTTACCAGAGGAAACGGGGTGGGGGGAGTGAGAAGGCAGCGAGTATAGAGATGCCAATGCCAAGGGGGTATTGACTTGAGTGATATGGTGGAGGGTGAGTGGAACATGTGTGCATATGGAAAAACAAAATTAAAATATAAATACAAAAATCCATTGATTTTTTTTTTTTGTAACCACTGACTAGCTCTTCTATGCTTCAAGAGCACTTCTCCAACAAAAAATCAAAGAATTGATTTCTGAAATCATATCTACCTTTCACTAAAATTTCTTAAAATTGCTCATCATGAAGATCTGTGCAACTCTAGTGCAGAGCAGATACGAGATATGAAAGGTGCAGTCTGAGGGGAAAACACTCACACACGGGACTTCTGTCTGTTTTCCTAATAATGAAAGGAGGAGAACTAGAAGGAGAACCAGAGGACCAGATCTAAACCCGTAGACAAGGAACAACAGTAACAAAAAAACAAAAACAAAAAAACAAATCAGTAACCATTTGGAAACTTTTGTAGAAAAGAGGAGAACATGCCCATACTTTTACTTGTAATCTAATTTCCCTAAAGCTTTCTTTCCATAACCACCATACCCCTGTTTTCGATTCACATGATTAAGGACGATAAAGTCTAATTTATTATTATTTTATTTAAAAACCAAACAAAAAGTTAAGAGTAGGTGGCAAAAGAAAAAATATATATTTTAAATATATATATATGCTTGTGTGTGTGTGCAACTATGTAAAGAAAATAATTCCCATAGTTACAGAGTTTAAAGAAAGTTTTATATATATTTATATATATTTTATTATAACAAAATAGGCAGTTATTGTGGGTAAAATATTCATTTACCTTCTGCACTTGGATCCCCTTTGGGAGCATTACTACTATTTTCTCTGATATTTTTTTTTTCCAGATTATAGCCACTCTCTGACCTAGTTAAATATTTTTTTTTTATAGAGGCATGTTATTTATTTATTTGTTTGTTTGTTTGTTTTGTTTATACATGCACTGGGTACAGACAGAAGCGCGGGAGGGTGAGAGAATTCACCAGAGCCAGAGCGGGAAGCAGAGCAGGCAGAAGGACTGAAGTACACTGCTAAGGGGAGCAGCGGGCGGCAGGAGAGGTATGCGTGCCATGTGGGACCCTCCTCTGGTGGCCGGGGAGCAGCGGGGGATATAACCGGCACTGCAGAGGCTGCAGGCAGCTTCGCAACCCAGCGCTCAACCGCTGCACCACCAGGGAGGCCCTGACCTAGTTAAATATTAAATTATTTCCCCCCTTTAAAGTCCTATCTCAATAATATTTCAGATCTTGTTTGCTTTTTTTACTTTTGTGTGCTGAGTACAACCTTCAATATCTCCTTTCTCCTTTTCTAATACTTCCATTAATGAAATCTCTATTTTTATTTCCCTTAAGCAATCTCCAGTTTGTTTTCTGGTATTTCTTTCTGGGTATCACTCTAGTACAGAAAATGGGAAATTCACTTTGTTATATAAAAAGGAATTTAAGGTCAAGGTTAAAGTAACTACTTTAAAAAGTTTTATTATGAGTGCTGTGAACCTGATCCCAATTCAGCAGGACCCTGTTTTCTCTTGTTTCAGAGCCAACAAGTTCCAAATGCACAAAACTTGTCAATCCTCTGATGTGTCAGTCTTACTAACGTCTCATTTGACCAAGTTAGCCAAACTCAGAGTCATTAAGAAAAGGGACCACGGAATGTCACAAATACTGACAGTCAAGATTCAATGGAGGCCACTGATGTTAAGAGTTGACCACACTACCATGATATTGATACACAACTTACCAATGTTTCCCCCACATGTTATATTCATGATCAGTTCTTGCTGTTGGCACTATTAATCCTTACTTCATTTTCTTTCTGAATTATTCATGTTTCAGCTTTAGAGCCCCTTCTCAATGTCTGGTGCAACTCTTACGATTTTAACCCAGAAAAAGAAAACTATGAGGAGCTCATAATGCCTAGGGGCAGCTTATTACACAAATTGGAACAACTCTACTGCTTTAAATCCTAACAAGGAAGAACGAAGAAAGGAAAAGAGGCTCATAAGAAGATACAAGATACTTCCTATCTCATTTAGCATAAAGGCACCTGAAAAAATCCTAGAGGATCTACATAGTACAGAATCCATTTCAGTTAATGTATCTACCACATCTTAATTAAATAAAACTGGAGTACAAGAAAGGCCAGGAGGGCCTTCTGAGTAGTGAGAATAAGCAGCTACATATTAGTCAGTTGGAAGGTCCTTTCTTTGCTGCCACTGCTGTATTCTCACCCATATTTGAATAACATTGAGTGTCCAATGGGTAACAAATGCAGGAATGAATAAGCCACAGTTCTTGTCTCTGAAGAGCTCATGGTCAAATGTAGGAAACAAATAATCACATTACTTACTAACACACAAATTTAAAAAGACATGTTATAAACAGCAGTGGGCAATATCCCTTCTTTCCCCCCACCAAACTAGCTCTAGCTAACCTGAGAGAGTGGGACTAAAAAGAAGGAAATGGGGAAGAAAATATGGCAGTGCACATGTACAGTGTCCCCAGTTGAGGACAACTGGGGAACAGAAGGAGAATGAAACTACCTACTGATAAAGGTAAGGATAGCAGGTGACTGAGCACTCGGTTATGCTTTGTCTGCTTGATTGGATCTAGACTGCTTATGCCTAAGAAACAGATGAGATAAAATGTTAAGTTCTAAACTATGTTCTTTAATATCCCAATTCCTTTCCTGTTCTCATACAGACGGTATTTTCTAAAGTATGGAGGATCCTTCTCTGGAAAAGTGTATTCCCATACTCAGTTGAAAGGTCAGGGCATTGTGTCAGTCGAAAGGAAGAAACCTAAGAAAAAAACCGACTCCCATGCCATGTCATTTGTATGCCATCTTGTCTCCGCTAATACTTGGTATGATCTCCAGATCTGCAGTCAATACAAAAGAGTTTCACAAATCAAACATATCAGGGAAACTCATAGAACAATCGGCCTGATCTTTTTTTCTTAGGCATTGTAAGAAAGCCAAATTCCTCTGTAGGTAAATGGTTTTTCAGGCTTTTCTGCCCTCCCACTATTGGGATAGCCCTGCCTGATGGGGCCCTGCAGTTGTTACATTGTTGCCAGTTGTCTCCTTTACTTCTGTGGGCCATGGGAGGAGTATTGGGATAGCCACCAAGAGAAGCAGCAGCAGAAGAGGCAGGAGAGAAAGACCTGGAGAAAGAAGCCAGAGACGCCCAGAGTGAAGACTTGCCGGGGGCTTGGAGGCTTGCGGGACTCCTGTTCCCCAACATGCCCGCCTGCTCTGTACCTGTTTGCCATACTACATGTAAAGCTCAATGAAAGCCTGAGAAAGCCACGGAGGGCTCCAAGCCTCTCCTTTACCCGTCTGCTGGATCATAGACATCCTGCTCAGTGGCCCTACCTGCCACTACACTTCTTATAGTATACAACAAAATTGGCAGGAGAAAAATTAAATAACGGCAGTCTTTTTTGACAGACATTCTAGACTCAAACAAATGTTAGTAATCTATTTAAGTAGATTAATAAAATAATCTAGGAGAAGACAGGATAATATAGAATCCTGAAGCATATACTTGCTTTTCTATAAAAGTTAGTACTTAACAGCGACTGATTTGTGAACTCTTGTAGACATTCAGTAGTTGTATTCTGAGGGGGGAAATATGCTGACATGATGCTAAAGACATATCACAGAGATGGTCAGTGAGAGGCCCTGTGTCTGGATTTGCTTCATGGTAGAGTAGCCCTCCTGCTAGTTTACTGTAACTTTCAAAGCAGAAAACATGTGCCCTCTTGTGGTCTCCCTTCAACCATGACTTTATGGAAAACCAACATTCAAAATCTATTTCTCCTTTAAGAGATTGTAAAAGATATTCCCATAAACTCTTAGAGTAGTCTTATAATCTGGAGATTGTATGGAAAATGCTTTTTCTACTTACATTAAAAACATAATTGCTATTAATGCAAAGTGATTGCAACCATGGGAAAATGCCAGGCAATTTTCCTTATAATAGGAACTGTACATCACCCGCCTTTCCAAAGCCCAGTTAAAAGCATGCTCAAAGAGGCTTTTCTTTGACTGAGTCATTCTCTTCCTAGAGAGAGGTCTGTCCATTCGGCCTTGGTACCGTTGCTATTCCAAGGAATTTGTCTGTTTCATCCAGTGTGCACAATTTGTTGGCACGTCATTTTTCAGAGTAATTTCTTATAATTGTTTTAAATTTCAGAATGATCCATGGTAATCTTTCATTTCTGATTTTAGTCATTTGGATTGCACTGATTTTCTCTATTTATCAAGTCTCTAATTTATGCACATCCATTGTAATTTTCATTATTTTCTTCTGCTCTGGAATTTTAAAAACATATTTTGAGGCTACAAACTCCTCACAGTTTAGGATTGCCCCATAAATCAAACTATTTGTCACTATGTGGTCACCTCTTTATCTGCAATATTTTTTATTCTTCTGAATATCCACTTTTCGTGATTGTAATCTAACTACTTCAACTTTCATGACTAGCATTTTATTAGTATTTCGATTTCTCTTCACTTTTAAAATGAAAAGTGGGGCCTCCCCAGTGGCGCAGCGGGTTGAGCACTGCACTGTGGAGCTGTTCTCGGCCCCGGCCACCAGTGAGGGTCCCACATGGCGTGGCAGACCTCTCTTATCTTGCCTGTTGCTCCCCTCAGCAGTGTTTTTCAGTCAATCTGTCTGTTCTGCTCCCCGCTCTGTCTCTGGTGAATCCTCTCACCCTCCCGCGCATCTGGCCTGTACCCCAGTTCTCAAATAAAAATAAAGAAATCTAAAAAAATAAATAAAGGAAATGAAATGAAAAGCCCTGGGCAGGTCTTCACTATGGACTTCTCTGGCGTCCTTCTCCCTTTCTGTCCGGGCCTCTGCTTATCTCCACGGATATATCATCACCCCCGCCAGGCCACAGGAGGGAACCCCACGACTGATAACAGTGTAGCAAATGCAGGCCCCTAGGCAGGGGGATCCTGAGGGCAGGAGCGCAGATGCTGGAAACCACTTCCCCTCCACTAGGCCAGCTTGAAAGACCTGGCTCTCCAGCAAAGTACCCTCCTCGCAGCCCCCCTCTGCATCCTGGCATGCACAGCGGAGGTCAAAGGTCGAGGGGCTGTGACCCTTGGCACAGCCTCCCTGTGGATTCCTCCCCGAAGCCGCTGGGGGGAGGGGACTGGGCGCAATATCCAGTCACTGCTTTCTCGTTCTCCTGTTGAAAAATTGGTCGGTCCTTCCAGAAATGGGTGTCTATTCCTCCAAGGCTGCACCCCAAGGGGAGTTCAAGCAAGGGGAGGCTTCAGGGGCTCAGAGGCCAGAGCAGGAGGACTGGCCCGAACCAGAGTCTGAGCGCAGAGCAGATCCTGAGGCAGCAACTGGGCCCCAGCAGCTCCCCACCTCCGCGGGGCAGCCAGAGCAGGTCCTGGTGTCCAGTGAGGGGCAGGAGCCCGACGTTAGCCGGGCTTCAGGGCCTTCCTCAGACCCACCCCGCCCGCCGTCTGAGAGAGGGGAATCACCGATCCCGGAAGCCCAGGGGCAGCAGCCATCCCCTGGGAGGCCCCGCTGCCACACTAACTGCCTGGAGCAGCCCCTCGCCCAGGGCTTCCAGAGGATGGGGCTGGCTGTGGGCTGGCACCCCTGGCTCTTCCTGCTGGCGCCCCTGGTGCTGATGGCTGTCCTGGGCACCGGTTTGATGTACCTGCCCAGGGAGACGGAAGAGAACCTGGAGGAGCACTACACCCCTTTGGGCAGCCCAGCCAAGGCCGAGCGGCGCTACGTGCAGGCACATTTCTCCACCAACGGGTCGCACCTGTTCTCCCCGTTGCAGTCCAGCGTGGAGGTCAACTTTGCCTCCATCCTGGTGGTCTCCAACACTGCCAATCTGCTGGATAAGTCACCTTCTAAGAAATTAGTCAACTGGATGAGGAGGTGCAGATGCTGACCGCGCCCCTGGGAGTTGGAACCCAGGTTCTCTACCCTCAGGTGTGTGCCAGGTACCAGAGCACCTGCATGCCTTCCAACCCACTCCTGTTCATCTGGCAGAAGAATAACAACATGGACCTGAGAAGCATCACCTTCCCTATTTACAACACCTCTGCTGCGCCCCTCTACTTGGCCGGCCTCTTGGGAGGAACCGTCCTAGGTCCCGGCTCAGGGACAAGCCGGTTACTCCTGCACAACAAGGCCATGTGGCTGCAGTACTACTTGAGCCATCAAGTGGAATGAAGCTGAAGACCATGGACCCCGAGGACAGCGTGCGCAGCCAGAAGTGGCTGCTCGAGTTCCTGGAACAAATTCATGCCATTGAAAAGCACCTGGCCTTGAAGAACATCCAGGTGCCTGGGGCTGGGTTTAGAGGGAGGAGAAGGTGGGAGGGATAAGAACTGTCCATGGTTTGTCCACGCCTGGCTACTTGGTGGAGGCCTTGACATGGTACCGGGTCTGCTCCACTCTCTTTGAAGCTTAAGCCAGCTTTCTTCAAGGGACACCAAGGGAAGCCGCCAGCCTAGATACTGGGTCACATTCTAGTGGGAAACACTCATTTTATACTCCAGGGGTGGGCGTGTTCAGGGCAGACATTGATCTTCAGGGTTCCTTTTGGTTTTCTAGTCAGAATTCTCTCACTTCACGTCTGCACTGTTTCTGGAGCCCCCAAAAACTTGCTTGGTGTCACTGGAATAAAAAACAAACCTTTAAGCTGAAGTTCCCTGGTGTTTTTGAAAAACACAATTAGCTCAGATTTCTCAAGTATTTTCTAGCATCCTGCCAGGCACCTTAGATGTTGAACAAACGCCTGGTGAGAGACACCTGCTGGGAAAAGGCTTTGGATACCAGGCCTTGCTGAAATTATGCTTTGTATTTAAATAGCAAAAGACAGCAACCTACTCGTCATTCATAAAAAGCCAAAATTTTGACAGTTATCAGTGATTACACAGTTTTGGGAAAATTGAGAATTGGTATACTCAGGAATATTAAACATTGGATTTTTGAAAGAAATCTTAGAAAGCATGCCATGCGTTGGTGGGGAACATTTTTTATTACCTTTATTCTAAAATCATAATTCACACTATTTTAATCTTTTACCGAACTGTAACATGTTTCAATCAGTAAGCTATAATTTTTTGATAGATCTTGTCACTCATACACAAATATTGGAATTGAAAGTTATTTTACCTGACTGTATTTTTACGACAGGTGGTCTACTTCACATCACTCTCTAGGAAACTGGAATTTGAGGCGACTGCTAGGTCAGTGGTCCCTTTGTTTTACACGGCATACCTTCTGATCATATTATTTGCAATCGTATCATGCTACAGGTAAAAAAGAACTTTTATTAGTTTTTAAATTTAAAAATATTTGTTGTAAGATTTTTTTAACGTAACACTTGCCATTCTAACCATTTCAAGTGTACAGTTCACTGGCATCAATCACATCCCCACAGCTGCATACTGTCGTGACTGTTTCCAAATATCTTTTCTAACCCGAAAGAAGAACTCTGTGACCAGTGATCAGTGGCTCCTGCTGCCCTTCTCTCCTCCAGTCCTGATTAACCTTGACTCTATTTTTTCTATGTATTTGCTTTTCTTAGATTTTCATGTCAATGGAATCATACATTTTTTTGTGACTGACTTATTTCACTTATCATAATGCTTCCAGGGTTTGTCCTTGTGCACATGTGACAGCTTCATTCCACTTGATGGCTCTGTGCTCCATTGTATGTGTGCTCCACAATTTGGTTACCCATGGTCTTTTGTGGGCACTTGGAATATTTCCTTCTCATGACAATCATAACACTGCAAGGAACATGCTGTGCTCATGTTAAGAGAATCATTTACAGGTGGAATTGGTGGGTTGCATGAGAATTCCATAGTCAGCTATTTGAAGAACCATCACATTGTTTTCCAGAGTCCACACCATTTTCGATCCCACCAGCAGTAGATAGGGGCTCCAGCTTTTATACACTCTCCCTATAAACCAAAACTCATCCTTTTCCCTTTTATCGATTTTACCTGTCTTCTTAGTTGGTGTCAAGAGGTATCTCATTGTGGTGATGATTCACGTTTATGTAAATATATGATCATGTTGATTGTCTTTTCAATTGTTTATTGGCCTCTTGTATATCCTCTTTGGAGAAATGTCTATCCAAGTCCTTTGCCCTTCTTATAATTGGGTTGTTTGACCTTTTGTTGTTGATTCAAGTTTTTCATTAGCACTTTGCATATTTCAGTTATTAAGCCACTTCTCAGCTATATGACTTGCTGATATTTTCTCCCTCTTTATAGACTGTCTCTTCACTTTCTTGACAATGGCCTGTAACAATTAACATTTTTTTTATTTTTTTATGAAATCCAACATATCTAATTTTTTGGTACTTGTATTTTTGGTATTATATCTAAGTGTACATTGACAAGTCCATGGTCATGCACACTGACCCTGTGTTTCCCTCTACAAATTTTTATGGTTTTAACTGTTTTATTTAGATTATTGATCAATGTCTAATTCAGTTCTGTTTACGGTATTTAGTAAGGTCCCAGCATCATCCTTGTGTATGTGAAGATCCAGTTTTCAAGAACCATTTATTGAAAACACTTTTCCAGTCTGTTAGACTTACTACACTTGTCAATTATCTGGCTATATTTATGGATTATTTCTGGACTCCCAATTCTATACTGTTAGTCTGTATGTTTATTTGCATGCTAGTACCACATTGCATTTGTTGTTTGTTTGTTTGTTTTTTTTTAAAGATTTATTTATTTTATTTATACCAGCACTGGGTACAGTCAGAAGCGCGGGAGGGTAGAGAATTCACCAGAGCCAGATAGGGGAACGGAATGGGCAGACTGACAAAATACACTGCTGAGGGGAGCAGCAGGTGGCACGAGAGTTCTGCGTGCCAAGTGCGACCCTCACCCAGCGGCCAGGGATGGAACTGGCGCTACATAAGCTGCGGGCAGCTTCGCAAGCCAGTGATCAACCGCTGAGCCACCGGGGAGGTCCCCACATTGTTTTAATTACAGTAACTTGTTGTAAGTTTTGAAATCTGGAAATCTCAGTCCAGCAACTTTTTCTTCTTTTTCGAGATTGTTTTGGATATCCTGGGCTCCTTGCAATTTCAAATGAATTTGAGGGTTGTCTCCTCCATTTCTGAAAAAGAAAAAAGGAAATTGCAATTTCAATAGAAATTGAGTTGAATCAGTAGATTGCTGGGTGATTGACATTTTAACAGTATTAATCCTTCACATTAACTAAGGTTGTCTTTCTATTAAATTAGGTTTTCTTTAGTTTCTTTCACCAGTGTTTTATAATTTTCAGTGTACACATCTTTTACCTCCTTGGTCAAATGTATTCTTAAGTATTTTCTTCTTTTAGATACTATTTAAATATAATTGCTTTCTTAATTTCCTTTGCAATTGCTCTTTGCACATAAATAGAAACAGAACTGATGTTTATAAGTTCTTCTTGTATCTTGTAGTTTTGTTGAATTTTTTGTAACTAGTAGTTTTCTTGTGGATGCTTTGGGATTTTCATATCTGTGATTATGTAATCTCTGAAACAGGATACTTATATTTCTTCCTTTCCAGCTTGAATTTTTTTTATTCTATCCCTTGACTAATGGCTCTGGCGAGCAATTCCAGCACAATGCTAAATCTGGTCAGCATCTCTAAGTTTCACTTGTTTGTATTGTATATGCGTTTGTTGGTTGTTTTTTTAGCTTTTCAGCTCCAGAATTTCTGTTTGGTTCCTTTTAAATTTTTCTATGTATATTATTATTTCATTCATATATTGCTTTCCTTGTCAGTGTTCTCCTTGAGTATTCTGAGCATATTTAAGACAGTGTTTCTCATAGGATTTGTCTAGTATGCCTTCCTCCTTTCCACACTGCAAGACTACTTCCTGGGTTGGAGCAGGCACAAAGAGGAAAATAACCAGGAAATTTCTGTTAGCACATGTGCTGAGTATAGTCCTAATACTTGCCTTCCTTGGACTTGAATATATGTAACTGATTTTCCTGCTAGTGCTTTTGTAGATTCTTTTGACATCTCGCCCTCCCTCTCTCTGTTATCAATATGACTATCTTATGTTTGTTTAGCTCAGGGATTCAACACATTTGAGCATTCCATATTTTTTTTTGGCTTGGAATGAAATCATGTGGACAATAGTAAGACCTTCCCAAGAGAGTATGGCCAAACTGAACACCATTCTATGGCAAGTAGTGGTATATTGAGTTTGTAGTCTATTTCAAATTTGGCATTTTAGAAATGACAAAACTTATTATGCCAACTATTAGATCAATTTCTGAGAAAATCTGGAAAATCTTTCTCCTCTCAAATATACTTTAATTGTTCTTGTGTTTAATAGACATCATTATCTTTTAGAAAGATGTGGCCTCCACCCCAAACATACAGTTTTCTAAGTGTAATCATTTCCCATTCAGCCCGATGCTGTCAAGTTATTAGAATGTTCAGAAAATTGGCCATTTTGCTGCCAGGGATGCCTCAATTTGACTGACCATTGGAATCGTGTTTGGAAAATTTCAGATACAATGATTCTGCAGCGTCATTGTAAACCTACTGAGTGAAGATCTGTTGATCCCGGGTCATAGGAAATCTAAAGTTCGATCATTCTCCGATCATTTTGATAAAATGCTTCTATCAAGTTTCTTGTAGGGTTCTAGAATATCTGCATGTGCATTCATCAGTCTCCTACAGTGTCCATTTTCATATCTTTCCTTCACTTATAATTAATAACAGTTGCTTAGAGAACATCAGCACAACTAGTCAAAGTAAAGTCACTGTAGCCAACAATTTACCTTCCTACATCAGTGTCTAAAAATTTTACATAAAAAGGCAGAAAATTGTAAAAGGGATTGAGACTAAACATGTCCTGTGTAGCTCTTACTAATCTTTTTGCATTTGAAGTTTATCTTTGTTATGTTCTTATCTTAAATATTTATAAATATTGTTTTCAAGAAATATTGCAAAAGGAAAACATTCATTATGTTCAAATTTATTGTAACCAAGCGATTTACTTTTTCTCTGAAATTTGTGTGTGTGTGTGTGTGTGTGTGTGTATTTGGGACACTAAATTTAACTCAAGGCAACAGCAGTTTGAGAAAAAGTGAAACACATCAATGGTGCAGAAACCTTTTAATAAAAAGAAAGTTTTGCTATGTGAATATGGTCTGAAAAAGTCTTTTCGTCACATTCTGTTTTGGAATCGGTAGCTCCATTTCCTTTAGTTTTCTCTCCTAATCTTCACACTTAGTTTCTTTTTCCTATAGATGTCCAGAGAGACTTTTATCAATCATTTGTTTTAAAACTCTTCACATAAAATTAAAATATAAAACCACAGGTGGCTGTCAATATTTTAAAATGTAATGTAGTTATTGTGGAGGCAAAGTACTGCATACATGCTTTCAAATGCTCTCTCTATATTCACATTTCTGGTGCAGAAAAGTCTTGTGTTGATGCAAAAACAGTACATTTCAAAACATTTTTTTTTTTGCAATTTATAGCAACTTTTCTGAACCCACTTCATCAATAAAGGAGAATCTTAAAACTGTTTTAGCAGGATGCTTTCATGCATTTTATTAACCACATACTATCTCTGTTGTACAGGAACCCTTTAGGTTGGCATTAATAGCTAGTTGGGATCAGGAAATGAGTGCAAAGATAATTGGATGTGGGTACTTTCTCAACTACAGCTGCCTGCCCTTTAGTGTTGTGTTCGATTCACACACAACTCCTTGAACACTAGAGTGGAATTAACCATCTGCTGAGCTCCAGTACATGTATGTGGTTCTGAAACACCATCAGGGAATTAGTGCTTGGCCAGCTGCATAAGAAGATAGTTAAGTTAAAGCACAAAATGCCAACTTTTATTTTCCCTCTTTGAATTGGTATAGTGGGTCTGGGATAGTGCATGGGAATTAAAAGTCTCCAGGAGATAGGTGTAGAATGATTGCAGGAGAGATTTCAGAACAGGTCCAAATCAAGAATGTCATGAATTGATGGAATTTGAGTATGGAAGCTGCTTCTAAAAATTCATCATTTTCCCTCCCTATTTACAGGTTTAGCTGTATACGAAACAAAATGTTTATTGCAGTCGTTGGAGTGATTTCTGTTGCCTTGGCAGTGGTGAGTGGCTTTGGCCTCATGCTGTACATGGGGGTGCCATTTGTGACAATAGTTGCAAATGCACCATTTCTAATACTAGGTGAGTAAAGCAAATGTGAGGCTACACTATGTGTGTGTTTGGGAGAAAGTAGATAACAGAAAGAGTTTATGATAGATTAAGTAAAAGAACTGTGCTTAGATGACTACAGATCCAAAATAAGGTGTCAGAAATGAAGACAAACATTAAATTGTGTCTTCAGAGCTGGAAAAAATAAGGACCCCAAATGGAAAAGTAAAGAGAATGACATGAGCAGGCAGCTCTCTCTCTCTCTCTCTCACTCTCTCTCTCTCTCTCTCTCTCTCTCTCTCTCTCTCTCACACACACACACACACACACACACACACACACACAACCCTGAAAAGGGAAAATACAATACACTGAAAATGTAAGGGGGAAAATATATGACATCTCAATCAAGGGATGCAAATTAAACCAAAACTTAGATGCCTTGTTTTCTTATTAGAATAATAAAAATTGCGAGACTGAAGCTTTTGGGGTGGTTGTATGTAATGAACACTGTCATCTGCTGCTAGGAGAAGATTATGAATTGGCTCATACTTAGTCCAATTTTTGTATCAAATCAAAAGGCTTACAAGGGGATTCAAGGTGCATGTCTTTCACCTCTCCATTCTACTTCTAGGAATTTGTCCTAATAATTGAAAAAATGCTTCAAAAAGTAGAGTAAGTATGTTCATTTCAGTGTGATTGAGAATTGAAAAAATAATTAAAAGCAATCTACCATATCCACATGAGATTGGTGAATTCAAACCTAGGAAACCTTTATATTCCCACCAAGAAAGTACTAGGGTTCTTTTTCTCCTTATCCTAACCAACCTCTGTGGTTTCTGTTAGATACACATGTAGACCATTCTCACTGGAGTGAGGTGGTACATCCCTCTGCTTTTGATTTGCCTTTCCATGATGATACGTGATGTTGAACATTTTCTTCATGTGCCTGCTGGCCATCTGTGTGTTGTCTTTGGAGAAGTGTCTATTTATCTCTCCTGTGCATTTTCGATTGGCTTGTTTTCATTTGGTTGAGTTGTCTGAGTCCTTTGTAGATCTTAGATATTAGCTACTTGGCAGGTGTGTGATGTGCAAATGTATTCTCCCATTCAGTAGGGTGTCATTTCATTTTGATGAGACTTCCTTTCGCTGGGCAGAAGCCTTTTAGCTTGTGTAGTATCATTTGTTTATTTTTGCTTTTGTCTTCTTGAAGTTGGAGTCAAATCCCCAAAGACAGCCATGAAGCCAATATTATGGCGTATTTTGCCTGGTTCCTTTTATGTATTATATGACTGCAGATCTTACATCCAAACCTTTAATCCACTTTGAGTTATTTTTTGTGTATGGTAGGAGAGAGTGGTCTAGTTCTTTTTTCTACTTGTGGCTACCCAGTTTTGCAGTACCGTTTGTTGAAGAGAACTTCGTTTTTCCATTGTGTACTCTTGACTCCTGTTTTGTACATAAACTGTCCATAAAATTATGGGTTTATTTCTCGGCTGTCATTTCTATACCATTGGTCTGTGTGTCTGTTTTAATTCCAATACGTTTTTTGGTCAATATTGCTTTGACTATTGGGGGTTTTTTCTGGCTCTATATAAATTTCAATTAAATTTGCTCTATTTCTTTGAAAAATTCCACTAGAACTTTGATAGGAATTACATTTCATCTCTATCTGTCTTACTTTGGAAAAGGTGTACACGTTAACAATATTAATTCTTCCAATCCATGAGTGGGGAATATCTTTCTATTTTCTTGCATTGTCTTCTATTACTTTTAGCAATACCTTATCATTTTCATTGAATCGATCATTCACCTCTTTATTTTTTTTTACTTTTATTTCTTATTTTTTTAATTTTTTACATCATTGTTCATTTTTGAACAATGTTTCCTTCCCCCCATCCCCTCATGTGTAGTCCCCATAGAGTTTCCTTCCCCAATGCACCCGTGCACCATCACCTCAGTCCCCAGTGCTCCTCCCTCCCTCTGATCCCTCTCCTTCCTCCTCCCCTGCAGGATGTCTCTGATTTATAATTTTGTCTTTGTTTTGTTGTGTTTTGTGCTGTTATTATTTTTTTACGCTGATGTCTTTTTTGGTTCCCCTATATTCCTGCTTTAAGTGAAACCATCCGATATTTTTCTTTTTCCTTCTGGCTCATTTCACTGAGAAAAATCCTTCTAGATCCATCCATGTTGCTACAAATGGCATGAGTTTATCTTTTTTTGATTGCTGAATAATATTCCATTGTGTATATGTGCCACCTCTTCTTAGATCATTCACCTCTTTTGTTAGGCTTATTTCTAGGTATTTAATACTTTTCGATGTTATTGTAAATGAGATTGTTTTCCTGAGGGCTTTCTCTTCTAGTTCATTATTTGCATATAGGAATTCAACAGAATTTTGCATGTTGCTTTTGCAGTCTCTCACTTCACTGATTGTTCGAATATTTTGTAAAATGTAGTGTTTAGGTTTTTCTATATGTATTATCATGTCATCTATAAATAGTGAGAGTTTGACTTCTTTGTTTCAAGTTTGGGTTCCTTTTGTATCCCTCTCTTGCCTAATAGCTTTAGTACCTCCAATACTCTGTTGAACATAGGTGGTGATAGTGCACATCATTGTTGTGTATCTGAAATCTTGTCCTATTCTCTCCCTGAGTATGTTACCTGTGGGTGTGGTATAGATGCCTTTTATCTGTGGAGATATGTTCCTTCTACCCCCTTATACTAAGAGTTTTTTCTTACTGAGTCTAGCTAGAAGTTTTCTATCTTATTTTTCCCTAATTTCCAGCTACTCATTTCATTGGTTTTTTAAATTAAAAGACATTTTTTAACATTTATTTATTTATGCATACAAGGTGGGGAGTACAGGTCAGAGGTATGAGGGAATGAGTGGATTCACCAGAGACAGAGCAGGGAACAGAACAGGCAGACTGACGAAAATACACTGCTGAGGGGAACAGCGGGCAAGTCAGGAGATATCTGCTGCAAAATGTGCGCAGCTCCCTGGTCAAGGATCGAACCCGTGGCCCAGTGGCTGCAGATAACTTCATAGGATGTGTCTTACCCTTGCACCACCTGGGAGGCCCTCAATGACTTTTTTAAACTGTCATTTTAAATTCTATGTCATTTATTTCCACTGTGATTTTTATTATTTCCTTCCTTCAACTAGCTTTTTTGCTAATTCTTTCAGGTAATGTTAGCATATTTATTTGAGTTCTTTCTTATTTCTTGATGTGTGCCTGTGTTGCCGTGTACTTCCCTTTTGGAACTGTTCCTGCTCCTGGCCAGAGGTTCTGATAGGTTGTATCTTCATTTTCCATTGTCTCCAGGTGTTTTTTAAATTTCTTCTTTGATTTCCTCATTAACCCAATAGTCATGAGTGTGGTGCTTTATAGTCACCACCTACTCAGGGTTTTTCCCACCTTGCTTTTGTGCTTGATTTCTATTTGATACCATTGTAATTGGAAAAGGTGCCTGACAATGATTTCAAACTTCATGGATTTATTCCCACTTGTTTTATGATCCAACATGTGATCCACTCTGGAAAATGTTCCATGTGACCTTCGGAAGAAAGTGTGCTCAGCGTTTGGGGAGTGTAGTTCTCCATAAATGTCTGGTGGGCTCAAGCGGTCTATTGCTCACTTAAGGCGATTGTTTTCTTGTTGATTTTCCCTCTGGTTGATCTGTCTTTGATGTAAGTGGGGTGTCAAAGTCTTCTACCATCATTGTGTTGTGGCCAATGTCTGTTTTTAGGTTTGTCAAATAGTTGTCTTATATATTTGGGTGCACCTTTGTTTGCTGCATGTATACTGATGGTATATTGATCCTTTCCTGATGTGTTGCTCCATTAATCACTATGCAATGACCATTCTGCCTCTTGTTCCCCTTTTTAACTGCAAGGTTTTTCTTTGTCTGATGAAGTATGTCTGTCTCTGCCTTTTTGAGGGTCCCATTCACTAGTAGGATTTTTTTTCCCAGCCATTTATTTGCTTTGAATCTGTTCATCTTCTGAACTCACATAGGTCTCCTGGAGACAACAAGAAGTTGAATTTGTTTTCAGATCCAAGCATCCTTTCTGTGCCTTTTGCTTGGCAAATTCATTCCATTCACACTTAAAGTGATTATTGATATAAAGGTATTAGCTATTGTATTTTTGTCTTTAGTTTTCTGTTCTATAATTTAGTTTCTTGTGACTTTTCTCATGGAAAATTCAGATAGGAGTTCTCTTTTCAATATTTCTTGAGGAGGAAGTCTAGTGATAGCAAACTCCTGCTTTCATTTGTCTGGGAAGTCCTTATTTTCTCCCTCACATCTGAACGAAAGTCTTGCAGGATATGTATTCTTGGCTGGCAGTTTTGATCTTGGAGTGTTTCGAATACATTATTCCATTCTCTCCTCACTTGTTGAATTTCCTCAGAGAATTCAGACGTAAGCCTGAAGAGGGTACTTTTATAGGTTATCTGCTTTTTTCTGCCTGACTGCCTTCTTCGTTCTGTCTTTGCCTTGAACTCTTTCTAGTTTCCTTACTGCGCATTTTGACATAGGTCAACTTCAGCAGGGGACCTACCTTGGTGGATTTGCTTCCAGGCCCTGAGGTCTGCCAAGGGCTACTTCCAGGACTGCCTCCCGCCTCCCCCCCCCACTAGAGATCACTGATGTCTGCACCAATGCCTGCTGTGGCTGGTCTGCTTCCAGTCCTGCCCTGGCTCACTGGGAACTGCCAAGGCCTGCTGTCAATGGTCCTGCTTCCATGAGCCACTGCTGAGCTCACAGATCTGAACCACTCTCTGGGGGCCTGGGTGGTGGGTCTGCTTCAGGACCCAGTCTGGAGGCTTGCTGAGGTCATCCAAATGTTTCTTTGTAAGCGCATTGCCAGTTCTGCCAGGCCCACTGGGGCTCACCTCACTGCCTAGGCAGGCTACCTGCTTGGCCTGTTCCACTGCTGGCTGGGGTCTCCCTCCTCTGGATGGGCACTTAACTTGTACTGTAATTGTCTGTTTTTCCTTCAGGAGTCATTGGCTTTGTTCTGTTGCAATCTAGTTTGAACACATGGAGAGGGTGAGCCCAGCATCTTTACTGTGCTGCCATTTTGCCCCTTTGGCATTATTTTTTAAGTGAACTTTCTATGCCTTTATTTTTGTTACTTCTAGGACCCATATGAGATGGATGTGATTTCTCTCTGTTTTCCCAAAAGGAAAACATGATATCCTTTTTCAAATTCCTTTTTTCCTGCATTGTTATATTGTGTGTTTGCCAATATGGTGTTTCTTGAGCTCACCGATTATTTCCATTGCTTCTGTTTGCCTGCTACTGAGGCCCTCAATGAATGTTTTTCATTCAGTTATAGTGTTTCAGACTTCTGTGATTTCTAACTGTAGCCACCTCATATTGCTTTGTTTGTATTCTCTTGTTGGCTCATGTCCTCTGTTATTGGAGTTCCATGGCTTTGTTAGAACTGTTGCCCTAAATCTATGTCAGTCATGTGTTGCCGTTTTGCTTGAATGGGGCTCCCATCTTTCATTTTCCCCTCCAACATTTGTGATCTGTTTGTCTGTCCCCTCATTTTTAATCTTGATGGGTTGTAGTGGGGATAGACTTTCAAATCGTTGTCTATTCCCCTGTTGAAGTAACAAGAGAACTGGTACTTATGAGGGGCAGAAGGTACAGTGAGTGCCAGGGCAGTGGGGCACCAAAGAATCACCCCAATGAATGCCAGGAATTCAAGCTTCCTACTGTGCTGTGGATACCAGAGGTGGTACTGCAAAGTGCTCCCCACTTCTTTGCCCACTTCTCAGCCTTAATGTCCTTCATGGCTTCATGCTCACGCTAAGCTGTTCTTGAATGCTTGAGCGTGAGCTTGAGCACTGGGCTCAGATTGCAGCTGACATGGACTCACAGGCAGGGAGTTCTCTTCTCTTTTGACACTCAAAGCCTTATCCTGGGGTGTGAGTGCCTGTCATTAGCAGGCACTGACCTCTAGTTTACCAGGATTCCTTTGTTGTTTTGGATTTAGCCACATGTTAGGGTGGCAATTTCTCTGAATATCCCAGTCTCGAGTAGTAGCCTTTTCTATGGGAAGACACAGGTGACCTGACTCAGCTCTCCCTGTTGAGAGGTCAGGATCCAGCTGTTCTATACTGTGAGACTCCACTCAAGCCAGTAATGCTCATGCTGAACTACCACCCCAAAGCTTTCCAGTTCCTGGTTGTCAACTTGCTGACTCCCTTATTCAGTGCATTGCCAGGTCTCAGGAGTCCCTGGTATTGCTGTGTGTCAAACCCACAACTGTAGGGGTTTCCTTTGTTTAAGATTTATTTATTTATGCATACAAGAGCTGGAGTACAGGCCGGAGGAGAGGGGGCATGAGAGGATTCTCACTGACTGAAATACACAAGCAGACTGACTGAAATACACTGCTGAGGGGAGCAGCGGGCGAGTCAGGGGAAGTCTGATTGCCATGTGGGTTGCTCCTTGGCCAGCCAGGGCATCGAACTCGTGCTGCAGAGTCTGCGGATTGCTTCACAGGCTGTGTCTCAACCCCTTGCGCCACCAGGGAGGCCCAAATGTAGGGGTTGTTGCATAGCATGTGCCCACCCGCCACGAGTTGTGCTGCCCCAATCTCACTACACAGAGTTTGCTTCATGTTTTCCCTCCCTTGGGCCTGCTGCTCCTCAGATATGCTGTGGAGGTCTGTTTTTCCTTCAGGGGTTTTGGGCTTTGCTCTATTGCAATCTAGTTGTGGGTATCTGGAGAAGGTGAGGCCATCTTGCTAGATTCAGCTAGGGAAGTTCGGATGACATAATCTGGATTTCAAAAACAGACTAGCAGGAAAACTAGTGTGAGTGTGCCTGTCAATGACACCGTGCCTCTCAAGTCATACCGCAAAGATAGATTGATGCTGTTGGTGGTCAGATAGGTTCAGTAACAGAATGTTGGCTGAAAGTGTTTATGCATTTCTGTGAAATGGCTTATGAGAGAAAATGGTCTCTGAAGTAATCTAGTGGAATCAGAAACGGATTGCTAATCCTGCTTGAACTAACACGCATCCACCAGGTTTCCTGATCTCAACACCGAGGTACCATAATTGGAGAGATGGAGTATACTGCGCTGTGCGTAAATAATAGGAATCCGTGCAAAGCATAAGCTTATTACAGAGGGAGGAGTATGCTCTGTTGTGGACTCAGAGACAACCAAGGAGAGTGTTACCTAAGCACAGATTCTGTGAGATTAATAAAACCTGAAGGACCAAAGAATAAGACCTTAAGGGACAAAGGATCATTTCACTTAGATGTGGAATATAGGGAAACTAGACAAAGGGTCAGACAAAGACAAACTTTCAAAGCAACTCTTGAAAGCTGTCCTAGAGCTGAGACAGCCAGGAAGCAGGGGGAGGAGGGGGGGTGGTAAGAGGGACCGGAGGAGAGCACAAGGACGCTGGTGGAGGACCAAAGGTGCGCTGGTGCTGGGAGAGCGAAGGTGGCCATACCTGAGGGGAGAAATCCTAGACTGTCAAAAACTCAACAAGGATGTAAAACAATGTTGCTTCATTCAAAAGAGAAAAAGGGGGAAACCTTTTGAATTATGCTATTTACACTTTTATGGATATGAATGTGCATTAAGATTTTTTTTTTACAGGTGTTGGCGTTGATGACATGTTTATCATGATTTCTGCCTGGCAGAAGACCAACATCATGGACAGCGTACAACAGCGAATGTCTGACGTCTACTCCCACGTGGTGGTGCCCATCACCATCACCACTCTCACAAATGTCCTGGCCTTCTTTACAGGGGTAACAACCTCCTTTAAGTCCGTGCAGTACTTTTGCATTTACACGAGAACAACCTTGCTCTTCTGTTATTTTTATAACATCACCTGTTTTGGCGCCTCTATGGCCCTAGATGGTAAGAGAGAAGCGGCCTGTCAGCGCAGGCTGCAAAGGTCAGAGGGTAATCCGGACCAAAATTTTTCCTCGCTGATAATGTGCTGCTGCCTCCCATTTTGTTCTCTTCGAACTGATGAAGAATCGAGCATCCATTCAATGGACTTGTTCTTTAGAGATTATTTTGGCCCCTTTCTCACAAACACTAAGTCCAAATTTGTGATAGTGGTTTTATACCTTCTGTACATCGCATTCAGTATATATGGCTGTTTCCAAGTGCAGGAAGGTTTAGACCTTTGGCATCTGGCAAGTGATTCCTATATCACACCCTATTTTAACATCCATGAAGAGCATTTTTCAGATTATGGTCCCATAGTGATGGTTATCATGACTGAAACAGTTGACTACTGGGATAAAAACACAAGGCAAACATTGGGGAAATGTCTGATCGCTTTTGAAAACAGTGATTATGTCGTTGAAAATCTAACACAGTTTTGGTTACAAGCATATATACAGTATATGGAAGCCAACAACTTAGCTGTAAATGACAGAGATAGTTTTATAAACAACATTCCTGTTTTTTTAGTGAGTTTCCAATTTTTACATATGATATTAATATTTCATCATCACATGAGATTACTTCTTCCTGGGCCTTCATTCAGACCACGGGTGTTTCT
>NW_028167914.1:0-73954 GCF_964194135.1 Talpa europaea
CACACTCACCAAATGAAAAAGCACCAAAACATTAGGCAATTACTATCAAATCTGTAAAAAAAATTGAAGAAAATATGTATGTGTAGCAGAACTTCAACAGCCCCTCTCACCACAGGACAGATCAATGAGAAAGAAAAAAAAATAAGCACTAAATCACGACAAACAAAGAACTAGACCACGTGAGTCTAATAGCTATTTAAGGGCACTTTATCCCCCCAAAGCTGAATATACATTTTTCTATAATGCGCATGGATCATTTTCCGGGTTGGATTACCTCCTGGGTCACAAGATAAATATCAACAAATTCATAAAGACAGAAATCATACCAAGTATCTTCTGTGACCCTAAATATATCAGACTAGAAATCAACTACACGAAGAAAGTCTATAATATGTGGAGTATGAAAAACTTCATTGAAAAAAAATGGACCAATGAAGAAAGACCTTGAGATAAATGATTATGAAGATACAAACTTGGAGAACTCATGTGGCACCTCAAAAAAACAGTACCAAAAGGAAAGTGAATAACAATCAGGAACACGTCAAAAAATAAGAATGAGTCGCCCCAAAACAACCTAATTTCTATTTCAAAAAAGGAAAAGGAAAAGAAGAACCCCCCCAAAGCCATTAGAAGGATGGGAATCATAAAGAGAAGAGCAGATAAATGAAATAGATATCAAAAGCATAGTGCAAAAGATCAACCAAAACCAAAAGCTGATTCTTGAAAAAATTAACAAAATAGCCTTCTAGCCAGGCTCACAAAGAAAAAAAAAAGGGAGAAAATGCAAATAAATAGGATCAAAATGAAAGAGACCGACATGGCAGAATATGCAAATAAATTTAACTTTTAGATGAGATGGACAAATTCATAGAATTACATAATCATTCAAGGCTGAAAAGGGAAGAAATAGAAAGCCTGACTAGACCAACCATAAGCAAAAGAAATTGAAACAGTAACAAAATTTCCCCAAAAAATAGAATTTCAGGAACAGATGGCTTCATAAGCATGTTCTACTAAACTTTCAAAGATGAACTAGAATCTATTAACCATCCATTTATGATGAAAACCACCAAAAAACTGGAGATAAATGGGACATAGTTTAATATAATAAGATATATTACAAACAGACAGCTACTGTCATTCTCAATGGTGAAAAACTGAAAGGCTTTCCACTAAAATCCAGAAGTCAAGGATGTCCATTCTTACTTCTACTATTCAACATAGTTAGTATTGGAAGCTAGTCATTAGGTAAGAGAAAGATAGAAAAGGAACCCAAATTGAGAAAGATGAAGAAAAGCTGTGATTATCTGCATATGACATAATATATAAAGAGAACTCAAAAACTCCATGGAAAACTAATTAAAACGAGAAACCAGCTCAGGAAAGTGGCAGGGTACAAGATCAATACACACACACACACACACACACACACACACATTTGCCATCTTTTAAGCAAAAAGTGAGCTTGAAAATGGAGAAATTCAGAAAATGAGTCCATTTACAATCACACCAAAAAAAAATTAAATACCTGGAAATAAACCTAATGAAAGAGAATATCTATCTATGAAATGAAAACTATGAGACATTGTTAAAAGGAATTTAAAAAGACACAAATAAGCAATATATTCCCTACTCGTGGGTTGGAAGAATCAACATTGTCAGACTTGCCATCCTACTGAAAGGAATTTACAGACTCAAAGCAATCCCAATATAAATTTATATGGAATTACAAAAGAGCCCAAATAGTCAAAGCTATCCTGACAAAAAAAGAGGACAAGTGGGTATTAGGTTTCCAGACATCAAATTATACAATAGCCTAGATATGGAAATAGTCAAAATTCCCATAACCAGATGAATGGATCAAGAAGATGTGGTGTATATATATATACACAATGGAATATTACTCAGCCATCAAAAGAGATGAACTCATGCCATTTGCAGAACATGAATGGAGCTAGAAGGACTTATGCTAAACAAAATAATTAAGGGGAAAGACAAATAATGGTGGCTTCACTTCTATGTGAAATATGAAAGACCCAAAGAAACACTGACAGACTTTAAAACCAATCCTTGAAAACCAACCACAGATATTCAGCTTTCGGAGGTGTGTGTATATGTGTATATGTGCATGTGCGTGTGGTGGGGGGGATGCATGAGGAAAGATATTCAATATTCATGGTTTGGTAGAATCAACATCGTAAAAGTAGCCATCCAACCAGAAGCAATTTACAGATTCAATGAAATCTCAATCAAAATCCTAATGGTCTTATTCAAAGAAAAATAACAAAGATTTTGAAATTCACATGGAATCACAAAAATACCCAATGACCAAAGCTCTCCTGATCAAAATGGAGAAAAATAGAAGTATCCTACTTCCTCACATCTGTACTGAAAAGTCACAAAAATTTAAACAACATGGTTTTTGGGGAAAAAAAACAGACATACAGTCCAATGGAGTAGACTTGAGAGGCCAGAAATAAGACCACAGATTTATGGACAATTAATCTTTGACAAAGGAGGGAAGTATATACACTGGACCAAGGAATGCCTCTTCAGTAATTGATATTGGAACTACTGGACTGCCACATGCAAAAGAATGAAACTAAACCACTCGCTCACACCATACAACTCAAAATAGATTAAATACTTGGATGTAAGACCATAAAATACATAGAAGAAAACACAAGCAAAACACTCCATGAAGTAAACCTCAGAAATATCTATAGATTCATCTTCAGCTTCAAGTCAAACAAAGGAGAAAATAAACAACTGGGACTACATCAAAATAAAAAGCTTCTGAACAGTGGCCAAAACAACATTCTGGAATACATGGGTTTTTTTTTTGCTAATGGTTTAATATTCTGTGTATAAATCTCCAAGGAAGAGGTTGCTGGGTCATACACTATTTCCATTTTTAGTTTCTTTTTTTTTTTAAGATTTATTTATTTGTAAGGGGCCTCCCTGGTGGTGCAGTGGATTGAGCACAGAGCTGTGAAGCTGTCCACAGCCTCTGCAGTGTGGATTCTATCCCAGCCGGCCAGTGAGAATCCCACATGGTGCAGCGGACCTTTCCTGTCTCACCTGCTGCTCCCCTCAGCAGTGTATTTCATCAGTCTGCCTGTTCTGTTCCCTGCTCTGTCTCTGGTGAATCCTCTCACCCTCCCTCACCTCTGGCCTGTACTCCAGCTCTTGTATAAAAATAAATAAATCTCACTCAATCTGAGGGGGTGCGGGGAAGCAAATAGTGCTTAAAAATAATAAATAAATAAATAAATAAGGAAAAAAGACAAAGAAAAAGAAATAAATCTTAAAAAAAAAAAAAGATTTATTTGTGCATACAAGAGCTGGGATCTAGGCCAGAGGTGCAGTGTGTGATAGGATTCATCAGAGTGGGGAGCAGAACAGGTAGACTGACTGAAATGCACTGCTGGGGGAGCAGCAGACAAGTCAGGAGAGGGCTGCTGCACCATGTAGATTAGCTCCCTGGTGGGGGATCGAACTCATGCTGCACTGGCTGGCCCAATGGCTTCATAATGCTAAACTTTAACCCATGAATCACCAACGAGGCCCTAATTTCATTGATATTTAGTGCAGTCTTTTTGATCTCTATTTCTGCTCTTTCATTTTTATCTTTGTTTTCTTTGTTGTTGTTGTTTTTTATTTTATTTTATATTTTTTTTACCTTTATCAGTAAGTTTATCAATTTATTGAATTTTGCAAGTGATAGGTACAAAATCTATCCCATTGTAATTGCAATTTGTATTTTCCATATCATAGATGAGTATAATATTTTTAGTAAGATTTATTTACATAGGGACTGTTTGTATTTTTTTTAATTAATAAATTTTATTTTTATATTCCCCATACAATTGCAATCTCCCCATTCTGACCCCAATCCCTCCCCTCCCGCCCCCCACCCCACAAAAAGTGTCTCTGGTTCATAGTTTTTGTTGATTTTGATTTTCACTTTCTTATAGTTATTCATTTTCCTGGTCCCTTATTTAAGTATTCTAGATTCTTGCTATGAGTGAGACCATCCGGTATTTTTCTTTTTCTTTTTGGCTTATTTCACTGAGCATGATCCCTTCCAGCGCCATCCATGTTGCTGCAAATTGCATGTGTTTATCTTTTTTGAATGCTGAGTAATATTCCATGGTATATATGTACCACATCTTCTTGATCCAGTCATCTATTTTTGGGCATTTGGGCTGTTTCCAAAGCTTAGCTATTGTAAATAGTGCTGCTATAAACATAGGGGTGCAGGTGTTCTTTGGAATTGATGTTTCTGTGTTCTTTGGGTAAATACCTAGGAGTGAAATTGCTGGATCCTGTGGAAGCTCTATGTTTAGTAGGTCCAGAAATCTCCACACAGCTCTCCATAGTGGTTGGACCAGTTTGCACTCCCACCAACAGTGCAGAAGAGTTCCTTTTTCTCCACAACCTCGCCAACATTTGTTGTTGCTAGTTTTTTTAATATGTGCCATTCTCACTGGTGTAAGATGGTATCTCATGGTAGTTTTGATTTGCATTTCCCTGATTGCAAGTGATGTTGAACATTTTTTCATATGCCTGTTGGCCATTCGCATTTCCTCTTCAGAGAAGTTTCTTTTTAGCTCCTCTGTCCATTTTTTGACTGGATTATTTTCTTTGTTGTTGTTGAGTCTCATCAGCTCTTTGCAGATTTTTGTGATCAGTCCTTTATCATTAGTGTTGTGTGCAAAAATTTTCTCCCAGTTGGTGGGGTTTCTCTTTGTTTTTGTTATTGTCTCTTTTGCTGTGCAGAAGCTCTTTAATTTGATATAGTCCCAGCTGTTGATCTTTGCCTTCACTATCACTGCTTTGGGTGATGTGTCTGTAAAGATGTCTTTGATATGCAAATCACGTAGTGTTTCACCTATATTTCCTTCTATGTATTTTATGGTTTCAGGTCTCATGTCTAGTTCATATTTTTTTTACATCATTTTTCCAGCATGCATTTTCTTCTTGGTTATAGTCCTCAGACAATTCCGCTCCCCTTGTTTTGATTCTACTCACTTGTCCCTCCCCCCCCCCCATAGGGTGTCTCTGGTTTATAATTGCTTGTAGATTTTGATTTTTACTTTTTTGTACTTAGTCTTTTTACTGGTCCCTTATTTGGGTTTTCTAAATTCCTGCTATGAGTGAGACCATCTGGTATTTTTCTTTTTCCTTCTGGCTTATTTCCCTGAGCATGATCCCTTCTAGCTCCATCCATGTTGCTTCAAATTGCATGAGTTTATTCTTTTTGATTGCTGAGTAATATTCCATGGTGTATATGTACCACAGCTTCTTGATCCAGTCATCTATTTTTGGGCATTTGGGTTGTTTCCATAGCTTACCTATTGTAAATAGTGCTGCTATAAACATAGGGGTGAAGATGTTCTTTTGAATTAATGTTTCTGTGTCCTTTGGGTAAATTCCTAGGAGTGGAATTGCTGGATCATATGGAAGCTCAATGTTTAGTAAGTCAAGAAATCTCCACACAGCTCTCCATAGTGGTTGGACCAGTTTGCACTCCCACCAACAGTGCAGGAGAGTTCCTTTTTCTCCACATCCTCGCCAACATTTGTTGTTGCTAGTTTTTTTAATATGTGCCATTCTCACTGGTGTAAGATGGTATTTCATGGTAGTTTTGATTTGCATTTCCCTGATTACAAGTGATGTTGAACAGTTTGGTATTGGAATGAAAACAGACACACAGACCAATGGAACCAAATAGAGAGCCCAGCAATAAAGCCACACTTATATGGACAATTAATCTTTGACAAAGGAGCAAAGAATATGCAATGGAACACGGACAGTTTGTTCAATAAATGGTGCTGGGAAAACTGGACCACTACATGCAAAAAAATGAAACTAGACGACTACCTCTCACCATGTATAAAAATCAACTCAAAATGGATAAAAGAACTGAACATAAGACCAGAAACCATAAAATACATAGAAGAAAATATAGGTAAAACACGGTAAGACATACATCTCGGAAACATCTTTAAAGACTCATCACCCAAAGTAGTGATAGTGAAGGCAAAGATAAACACCTGGGATTACATCAAACTGAGAAGCTTCTGTACATCAAAAGAGACATTAACCAAAACAAAGAGACACCCCACTGATTAGAAAAAAAAATTTTCACTCCATACAACTGATAAGGGACTGATCACAAAGATATACAAAGAACTCACATGACTCAACTAAAAGAAACTAAATAATCCAGTCAAGAAATGGGCAGAAGCCCTCCCTGGTGGCACAAGGGTTAAGACGCAACCTTTGAAGCAATCCACAGCCATTAAAGCATGAGTTCAATTCCCAGCCAGCCAGTGAGCAACCCCCATGGAGCAGCAGACCTCGCCTGACTTGCCTGCTGATCCCCTCAGTAGTGTACCTCAGTGAGTCTGCCTGTTCTGTCCCCCACTCTCTCACCCCCCATGCCTCTGGCCTGTACCCCAGCTCTTGTATGCATAAATAAATGAATCTTTGGTGGGGGGGGAAGAAATGGGAAGAAGAACTTAAAGGACATTTCTTCAATGAGGAAATGCAAATGGCCAGCAGGCATATGAAAAAATGTTCAACATCCCTTATTATCAGGGAAATGCAAATCAAAACCACATTGAGATACCACCTTACACCAGTAAGAATGGCACATATTAAAAAAACAAGCAACAACAAATGTTGGCGAGGATGTGGTGAAAAAGGAACTCTCCTACATTGCTGGTGGGAGTGCAAACTGATCCATCCACTATGGAGAGCTGTCTGGAGTTTCCTCAGTCTACTAAAAATGGAGCCACCATACAACATGGCAATTCCACTCTTAGGGATCTACCCAAAGGACACAAGAACATTGATTCAAAAGAACACTTGTACCCCTGTTTATTGTAGCACTATTTACAATAGGTAAACCTGGAAACCACCCAAATGCCCAAAAGTAGATGACTGAATGAAGAAGATGTGGTATATGTACACAATGGAATATGATTCAGCAATCAAAAAAGATAAATTCATGCCATTCGCAGCAACATGCATGGAGCTAGAAGGAATTATGCTCAGTGAAATAAGCCAGAAGGAAAAAGAAAAATATTGGATGGTTTCATTTATAGCAGGAATATAGGGGAACCAAATAATACATCAGTGTTAAAAAAAATAATATTAAAAAACACAGCAAAGGAAAAACAGACAATTATAAATCAGAGATCCTGCAGGGGAGGAGGAGGGAGAGGGATTAGAGGGAGGGAAAAAGGGAAGAGCACAGGGGACTGAGGTGATGGTGCCTGGGTGCATTGGGGAAGGAAACTCTATGGGGACTAAACCTGGGGGTGGGGGGAAGCAAATAGTGTTTAAAAATGATTGATGATATAAAAAAATAAAATAAAAATTTAAAAAAAGCTGTCATTGTCACCTCCCCACGGGTCTCTCACCCACATCTGTGTCACCCAGTCCACGACCTAAAGGCAAACGCAGTTTCTTCACATGTCTCTCTGATCCATGTGTCTCCTCCAGGTCTCCTTCTGTCTCCATCCTGCTTCCTTCCGTCCTCAGTCTCCTCTCCAGCTTTTTTTTTTTCTTCTCTTTAGCTCCACCCTCCTTTGCTGGGGTAGGGAACCTGGAACTTCCCCTTTTCCTGGGCACCACCCTGTTACATAAGGACTACACCTGAGAGAGGAATCAAATATTATGCAAAAATTAACAATGATGTAAGAAAACAAATTTATATCAATACTGACAGCTAGAAAACAAATAAAATTAAATAAACCAGAGGATCCTGAAGTTACAAAATGAGGGGAGAGAAATCCTAAAATGTTCAGTCCCACACAAGGCAGAGCTCTCATTCTGTGATGGAAAATAACACTGAAGAAATTCGGGTGAGTTACATCAAGTGATAACATTCTTAATAGTCCACTGCATCCTAAGACTGTCCCACTCACAGCTCCCCACAATCTGACCCCATCCTCTGTTGTGTCCCAGGGGGTGAGAGACATCCCAGAGTCCTGGGGACTGTTGCTGCCTGAGAAATCAATAAAGAAAAGCTGGTCAAGCCCAGAGATGAGACCCTCATAGGAACTGATGAGGGTGACTCTCCCTCAAGTTCCCTCTACACTGTGCTCAGGGGCTCAGGGATCCAACCCTGATCCACACTTACCTGCACCCTGAGTAAAGCTGATTGCTTGTCCCCCTGTGGGAAGAAGAATCATGTGAGACAAGGGAAGAGTCAGGCCATGAAGTCCTAAAGGAATCCCCAAGTCTGGGTCACAGGAAAGTTTCTAGAACAGTGACTGAAGACCCAAATTAGGACTGAGATATATAAAGAGTGGATATGAAAGGGAACTGGAGTTTTTCCAGAATGGGGTCCTTCCCTTATTACATTTACAAGGAAACAGATCCCCATCACCACAGTTATAAGAAAATTGGTGATTCATTTCCTAAGTGCTTTACAAAAGAGAGTGTTAGCAATCAGCTCCAGACTAGGCCACACACGTGTGTGGACTATACTCCCAACTAACCAGGAAGGGCAAGTTCTCCCTGGGACATGAAAGCCCCCAGTGGACAAGATCCCCCACATCCTTCCCTACCTGAGCGCTTCTTCCTCCACATCACAGCTGCAGCCACGGCAGCTCCAGTGAGCACAGCTCCAAGGAGAACCAGGCCAGCAATGATGCCCGCGGTGGGGATGGAGGACTGAGGGGGCGCTGGAAGGGAAGAGAAGGAGAGACCCTGAGCCCCAGGCCTTACCCTGTCCCTCTAAAAGCCTCCAGAAGGGCACTAGATGTGCCTGAGAAGCTCTGTTCCCAAGTTCCCTCCTTACCCCATCTCAGGACTCGGGGGTCCAGCAGCCCCTCATGTTGTACATGGCATGTGTAGCTCTGTTCCTCTCCAGAAGGCACCTTCACAGCCGCCCATTTCTGGAAGGTTCCATCCCCCCCAGGCCTGGTGTCCACCAGCTCCGTGTCCTGGGTCAGCTCCTCCCCATCTCGCTGCCAGGTCAGGGTGATGTCCGCAGGGTAGAAGTCCAGGGCTCAGCACCTCAGGGTGACCTTATGGTCAGAGGTGAGGTGGAGGGTCACATGTGTCTTTGGGGTATCTGAGGAGAAGGGTCAAAAATTCACACTTTGAGTTTTTCCTTCCTGGACACTGAAGCAGCCTCACTGACCATCCTCAGAATGAACATGACAATTGGTTTGGAGGGAGAAAGCACAAAGCCTAGCAACCAGCCTGGTCTAGAGAATCTGGGATAATCAGGTGAGAGCCCAGGGTAGGAGGATGCAGGTCACTGCGGAGAACACAGACTTTTGCTCCTGACCTGGGTGGAGGGTGAATGACACAGAAAGGCAGATGCAGAAATGTTCTCAGACCAAAAAGAAGCCCTTGAAAGAGAAACTCATGGTTCCCAGGATGCCGGGTCAAAAGATCCTGGGAAGAGTTATTTCAGGATGGCCTCCCCTCCCTGGGGAGAGACTGGATTCCTTAACTGTCCAGAAAAGTGGTGTCTTCTGGGCGAGTCTCTCTCTAGCACAGAACATACAACCCAGGGGGACTCTCCCTCTCTGCCCAGAAAGCAGCTGCTGTTCTGCCCATGATTCCATTTCCCTGTGGGGGCCAGGAGAGGGGAGGTCCGAGGCCTCGTGGCCCCTCTTACCTGCGCGCTGCAGCACCTCCTTCCCCGTCTCCAGGAGTCTGCGGAGCCGCGGGAAGCACCTGCTCTGCACACTGTGCCTGACGCGCTCGGCCCTGCCCGCCGCCTCCCACGCGCGCTGGGTGATCTGAGCCCCCGAGTCCGCGGGGGTCCAGGAGCGCAGGTCCTCGCTCAGGGAGATGGAATCCGCGCCGTCCTAGGCGAACTTGTCATACCCGCCGAGGAGACTCAGGTCTGGCCCCACTTCACAGCCACACATCCTCTGGAGGGTGTGAGACCCTGAAACCCACCCCTGAGGTCAGCCCCGAGGTCACCCCACCCTCTCACCCTGAATAAACCTAAACTGAAAATGAAATGCAGACAGGAATGTCCCGCAGTCTCTGCCCGGGGGAGGGTCCTGGCAGATCCACCCGCCTCGAGGGGTCAGTGGACCCTGAGACTCGGGAAACCCCAGCCTTAGGGTGGGAATGGGGCGTGACCTGACCCTGGCCCCTCTCTCCGCGAAGCTCACCGTCCTCGCTCTGGTTGTAGCGGCCGCGCAGGTCCCTCAGGAGCGCTTTGAACCACTGCGCATTGTCCCTTTGGATCTGAGTCTCCTCGTCCAGGTCCTCCTGCCCCACCTGCCCCGCCCAGGGCGCCCGCGGCTCCGCACTCTGGCCCGGAGAGTCGCTGTCGAACCGCCCGAACTGCGTGTCGTCCACGTAGCCCACGGCGATGTAGCGGGGCTCCCCGAGTCCCGCCGGGGGGGAGATCATGGTATAGAAATAGCTCAGGGAGTGGGAGCCTGGCGGCGGGGAGTGGAGACCCAGGCTGACCCTCCTCTCAGCGCAGGCCCAGGTCCCAGGAGATGGGCCTGGAGGGAAAAATGGAGCAGTGGGACCGTGAGAGTGAAAAGGGGCGGTGGGCCAAGAAGGGCCCAGACTCAGGGGCCCAGAGCACTCAGGGGAGGCAGGAGGGACAGAAGGGGCCAGAACACAACGGGCCTGAAGGGGAACAAGAGATTGGGAGGAGATGAGCCTTTCCTGGGGTCCTGCACCTGCGGGGGCTACTTGCTCCTCCCTCCTGGAGCAACAGTGTCCAGCTGGACACGCACTCACCCGCCCGGGTCTCCATCAGGGCCAGGGGCCCCCAGAGCAGCAGCAGGAGGGGGAGGGGCATCACACCCCATCCAGGGGCCTGTGGAGGAGTCCAGGAGGGTCCTTGGAGACTTTGTAACTGGAGCAGGATGATGCTGATTGTCTTCTCTGGAAACCTCCAGAAAATGGGGAGAGAGAATGGGGTGAGTGTGGGGTCATCAAGGCTGCACCACCCCACAGAGCCTGTGAAAGGGAGACATGATGCTGTAACAGTGTGACATCCACAGACAGGGGAGGCTCCACATTCCCTCCCCACCTTAGGGAGGAGTGGATTTGGGCTGGGAGAGGCAGTAGCTTAGAGGAATGAACAAAGTAGTAGTATTTTAGATAATTGTGACTATTTTTTATTAATTTTATTTTTTAAAAAAGATTTTTTTATTTATAAAAGAACTGAGGTACAGTTCAGAGGTGCCGGAGGGTGACAAAATTCACTAGAGATGGAGCAGGGTGCAGAACAGTCAGACGGACCAAAAACACTGCTGAGGGGAGCCGCGGGTGAGACAGGAGAGGTCTGCCTCTCCATATGGGTATCTCCCTGTCTGGCCAGGAATCAAACCTGCGCTGCAGAGGCTGCGGACAGCTTCACAGCGCTGAGCTCAACCCGCTGCACCACTGGGGAGGCCAAATAATTGTGAATATAGACACTAAATTAAAACTATATAGGTAGTAGTTGCTCGAAGATTATTTGCAAAGTGAAACCTGAAATAATATCAGGGAATATTTCCTATTCTGTTACATTTCCATAGGCCTCTCTTACATAGTGGTTGGAACTTGTGCTAATGTATGATTTTTTTTAAGGTGATACATTGTTTCACTAAGTTACACAGATCTTTAGTGTTAATTGCACTGGAATCAAATGATAAAAAAAGTTTTATGTTTTAATCACAAACACAAAAGAAAAATTTGTACTGTAAGTTGTCAAGTAGTGATGGCACTCACTTTCATAATCCTGGTTTTCACTGAGAGCTTATATTTTATCAGGCAAAATTACTGTCATTTGTCAATTGTTGATTTTCTTCAACAAGCAGACATTCATTTTGAGGAAATTGCCTGCTAATTAACCAAATTTAAATAACCTTAGTTTTTGTCATTCATCCCTTCAGGTAAGATTGGTATTGCCCACAAATAAAAAGTGTAATTCATCTCATACAAATATTTTCCTCAGGACCCGGTGCTTGGCGATGCTGCAGAAGTGCTCTGTGTGTCCTTCCAGGTCAGCACACCACATATTTTAAAATGTGGAGTTGAGGATGACACAATAATGAAGATAACTTTTAATGCTTTTTCCAGGACAGTTTCAAGTGAAATGGGTTTTAATTTTTGTTTCTTCAGGTGAGTGCTGGTGAAGAATTACTGCTTCTTCCCCGGGCACCGGCGAGGGTCCCACATGGCGCAGAACTCTCCTGCCACCCACTGCTCCCCTCAGCAGTGTACTTCGGTCCTTCTGCTGCTCTGCTCCCCGCTCTGGCTCTGGTGAATTCTCTCACCCTCCCACGCTTCTGACTGTACCCAGTGCTTGCATAAATAAATAAATAAATCTTAAAAAAAAAAAAAAGAATTACTGCTTCTGCACTGGTACTATAAGCTCCACTCTTGCTAAATTTTACCTCAGCAAATGCCAAAATAGTGAAAAGACAAATGGTGTCTAAGTGATGTTTTGAAAATAGTTTTTTTTTTAATTTTTTAAAAAGATTTTATTTATTCATGCATACAAGAATCGGGGTACAGGCCAGATGTGTGGGAATGTGAGAGTATTAACCAGAGACAGAGCCAGAAACAGAACAGGCAGACTGACTGAAATCCACTGCTAAGGGGAGCAGCAGGCGAGACAGGAGAGGTCTGCGGACAGCTTCACAGGGCTGCGCTGAACCCCTTTCCCCACCAGAGAGACCCCTGTTTTGAAAATAGTTTTATCTCATGGATCCCATGAAAGGTTCTGGGTGATTTCAAGGGCTCCACAGACCACAATTTGAGAAATGCTTTTCTCAGTGAACCAGGGAGCATCTCCCAAGTGTTCTCTGCCTTTGCCTCCTCTTCACTTCCCAGCATCCCTCTCCCTGGCTGGCTCCTGCCTCCCCAAGCTGCCTCCCCTGCAGATACAATGGGGAGCAGAGTGAGGACCCTGGAGACATGGAGCTTGCTCTGTCAGGAGAGATGATCACTGAGTAAAGGTGACAAAGACACGTGTAAACTCGACCTGAGCCACGCGCAGGGAGGAAGGAGCATGTTTATTGTGACAGCAGAGAAGCAGGAGCCTAACACTATTATCAATAGTATTGTTAGGGGGAAAAGGATGTCCCAAAGCAAATTCCATATAGGCTTTGTGGACTCCACCCCCACCCCAGGTCAAAGCCAAAGACACTGGGAACTCCAAATCCCATCACCACCAAAGGGAAGGTGGCTGGGACCTGAGGGTGGGGTTAAGCAGCCAGGTGGATACAAAAGGCAGACACGTGGGCTTTGGGGGGACCCCATTTTTGGCTCTCCGCCAGCTCGCAGCGTCCGGCCAGCTCTGAGAGTGACTTTGGGTTTCCAGGTCGTGGGATCGGGTAGGACGCATTAAAGACTTTATTTCCCTATTTTCTCCCTGAGTTGTACCTTTTCCTTATTTCCTTTTCTCTTGTAAATAAACCTTTTATTAACCCTTTTGTGTGTGTCTGTAGTAGAGCATTTATAAGTCCCTTTAAAGCACGCGGGTGAGGACCCACAGCCAGGAACCCGTTTAATATCGGGGTTGCTCTATAACAGCTTGGCGCCCAACGTGATTTGCAAGTTTCACCTGTGGTTGACCAGCCCAAAGTAATTTTTCTTGCGTTGGTCACCATAAAAGCGCATTAGGTCTGCAGGACTCGCAGTGAAACTCTTTGTTTCACGTCTTGAAAAGTTTTTTTTCCGCGCATAGGGCTGTTGTGGGTGTGGTTTTGACCCAAACGTGGCCTCAACCATGAACTTCAGCAGTTTAATCCCTAACTTGAGTTCTTTCAGTTTTTTTCCGGCCTTGAATTTAAGTAGCCTTTTTCCATTAAATATTACCACCAGTTTGATAAGTGTAAATAATTGGATTAGACCTAGCTTATGGCACGTGATTTTAATTCTGTATACATATGTGAATGGTTTCCAAGCCATCCCTTTGCAGTCTGTGCTTCTGGGTGTTTTTTTTTGGTAATGTGCATAGGCGTCATGTGCTACATTCTTGTTTCTATGAGAAGTAGTGGTTATACTTCACATACTGAGAATGTGCTGCAACAAATTCAAGCTCTTAACTTAGCTATGAAACAACAAAATCAGGCTTTTGAGTCAGCTTTTCAAAGCGTGCAGCATCAAGTGCAACGACAAAATCAGACTTTTGAGTCAGCTTTTCAAAGCATGCAGGATCAAGTGCAACGACAAAATCAGGCTTTTGATTCAGCTATTGGCAGTGTGAGGGACAAAAATCGTAACGTTTTTGAGTCCGCCTTTAAAAGTGTGCAGGACCAGATACAGGCCGCCCTCCATGAATGGGATATTACGCAGAAGAAGGCTAGAGTAATGGTGCAGAGAAGAGATAAATGTTCTCCTTCCCATGAGGACTGCAGAAGGGCAGAGTTAGAAGAGGAGGAAGAGATTCATTTGCTAAATACCTTAAACTCATCGGGACAAAGCCTTCTCCACGTGACCAGGCCCCTCCTGAGGCCCCTCCCGCACAGATTCCTGAGGCTTCACAGCCTCCATTGCCCTCCAGGGAGGTAGTTGTCATGGCGTCTCCTCCCCACACTAGGAGCGGCACCCATTTTGGCAGTAACAACCGCTCTGTGGCAGGACAGTTTCCTCTTCGCCAGCTGCCGATAGGTGGCGTGAATGAAGAGGGGAGACCTGCTGGGTACTTTTGGTCGCACTGTCCTTTTTGCACCGGGGACCTCCTAACTTGGAAGAACTCTGTTCCCCCGTACCGGCAGGCTCCTAAGAGGATGGTGGACTTGTTTGCATCCGTTTTTCTCTCCCACTGCCCTAACTGGGCAGATATACAGATGATGTTACAAGTTTTACTAGGTCTAGATGAGAGGAGGATAGTAGTGAGGAAAGCCAGGGAGGAGGCTGAACGTCTCCGCCAACAGGATAGGCAATCCCCAGAGCCACAGATTGCTGTCCCAGAGGTAGATCCTGGATGGGACCCCAACAATGGAGGAATGGCGAAGTTGGATCTGTATAAAAAATGTTTATTGGTAGGACTGGAGCAGGGAATCCCCAAACATAAAAATGTTAACAAATTATTGGACCTTACACAAGGGGCTAATGAGGATCCATCAGAGTTCCTTGAGAGGATTATTCAGACGTATACAGACCACTCGGATATAAATCTGGATGCCCCAGAAAATGCTCGTTTGTTCACTATGGTGTTCATCACAAATTGTGCTCTAGACATAAGGAAAAAGTTAGCAAAGGTAGACGGCGTCACAGAGATGAGTCCGTCCCAGGTAGTGGACTTAGCATTTAAGGTTTATAATAATAGAGAGAACAGGAGAGAGGACAGGAGACCGAAACCTGCGACTGTTTTTGTACAAAGAGAGCACAGGCCATGGTTTCAGGAAAACAGTAATGGACAGAGACGTGAACCCCTAGGAAGAGATCAGTGTGCTTTCTGTAGGGAAGAGGGACATTGGAAGTACAGTTGTCCCAGGTTACAGGGAAGAGGCAGATGCAGTAATTACAGAAGGCAGGATAGAAGACCGAGGACACCACGACAGAATGATTCACGTAGGGGTTACAGGAGGGAATATAGGAGGAGTACACAGAACCAGGAACCAAGGAGAGAGGAAAGAAGACAGATGTTAGCACAGAGTAGAGGCTCAGATGATGATAGGGAATACGGACGGAGAAGGAATCGAGAGCCCAGTACAGAGGACAGGAGACCAGTGATAGCACAGAGTAGGGTCTCAAGTGAAGATAGGAGGGAATATAGACAGAGTAGAAGGAATCGGGAGCCAAGTGTGGAGGAAAGGAGATAAATGACAGTTCATGGAGAAGGTTCAGATGAAGAATAGGGGTGCCCAGGGGTTCCACTAGATCTTACACCCATCAAAATAACCCCCTCGGAGCCCCGGGTAACCCTCGCTGTGGGGGATCGTCTGATTGATTTCTTGGTGGACACTGGAGCAACATACTCAGTTTTGAATTCGAAATTAACTAAAATGAGCAAAAAGACTGCAGCAGTCATTGGGGTTACAGGGAAGTCACAACAGACACCCTTCCTGCAACGTTTGGAGTGCCGGCTAGGCACCACACAGCTCCAGCACAGCTTCCTATACATGGAAGAGTGTCCAATCCCTCTCCTTGGTCGTGACCTTTTAAGTAAGCTTAATGCATGAATCATATTCTCACCCAAAAATCAGAGGCTTCACCTACAGTTTCCTCCAGAGCATGCTCTGCGGTTCCAGATGTTGCTTACTCAAGATGCTCCACCAAAAAGTGAAATTTTACCTCCAGAAATTGTTGAAAGAGTAAATAAGTGGGTATGGGCTGATGGAACCCCAGGACGTGAGAAAAATGCTGAGCCTGTAAAGATAGAAGTGATAGAGGGGAGCAAAACCCCGAGAAGGAAACAATACCCCTTAAGGGAGGAGGCCTTGAGGGGAATTGAGCCAGTATTGAATAGGTTCCTTCAATCTGGACTCATTCGGCCCTGTCGCTCACCGTACAATACTCCAATTCTGCCAGTGAAGAAACCCCATACAGGCGAGTACCGTTTTGTCCAAGATTTAAGGGCTATTAATGACATTGTTCAGGATTTACATCCCACTGTGCCTAATCCGTACACCCTATTAACTGCCATACCTGGTGACTATGGGTGGTTTTCAGTATTAGACCTGAAGGATGCCTTTTTCTGTATCCCAATTGATGTCCAGGATCAACTGCTTTTTGCCTTTGAGTGGCAGGACCCTAAGTCCAAGAGCACTCTCCAGTATTGCTGGACTGTGCTTCCACAGGGATTTAAGAACTCCCCAACTATTTTTGGGGAAATACTGGCCAGGGATCTCAGGAAGGTTCAACTAAACCAGGGTGTCTTATTGCAATATGTAGATGATTTATTGATTGCAAGTCCAGACTACGAATCTTGTCTGGAAAATACCATAGTGGTACTGAACCACCTGGCAAAATGTGGCTACAAGGTGTCACCTAACAAGGCACAGATATGCAAACAAACTGTGACGTATTTGGGGTTTGAAATCAAGAAAGGCAGACGGAGCCTGATGACGGAAAGAAAACAGGTAATTTCAGCCCTTAGAATCCCCAGTAACCGGTGACAGTTGCGCGGATTTTTGGGTATGGCTGGGTTTTGTAGGATTTGGATTCCTAATTTTGGACTAATAGCAAAACCTTTATATGATGCTCTCAAAGGCCTGGACTCTGAACCTTTGTCTTGGACTCCGGAATGTCAAAAGGCTTTTGATGAAATAAAAGTAAAGTTGATTTCAGCACCAGCATTAGGACTTCCGGATCTTAGGAAGCCATTCAGACTTTATGTCCATGAGAGACAGGGGGTTGCCCTAGGAGTGCTGATCCAATTGTTGGGACCAGAAATGCAGCCCGTTGCATATCTGTCCAAACAGTTGGACCACACCACTAAGGGATGGTGCTGCCACTGCGTGCTGTGGCTGCCACTTGTGACCTCCTACATGAGGCAGAGAAGTTTACATTGGGTCAGCCCATCACTGTGTGTGTGCCACATCAGGTCTTGACATTGCTGGAGCAGAAGGGTGGACTTTGGTTAACCGCTGGGCGAATGGGAAAATATCAAGCAGCTCTGTTGGACAATCCTAATGTGAAACTGCAGGTTTCTAATTCCCTGAATCCTGCCACACTGCTTCCAAGCAATGCAGACGGACTTGAGGATGACACTTTAATCCATAACTGTTTAGAAACCATAGACACAGTGTATGCCAGCCGACCAGATCTAACGGACCAGCCTCTGCTGGATCCAGAGTGGGAGCTATTTACAGATGGCAGCAGCTTTATGGATCAAGGCCGTCGATGTGCTGGATATGCAGTGGTGACGCTCCAGAACACCGTGGAAGCCAAGGCTCTTCCGGCAGGTACATCAGCACAGAAAGCCGAATTAATAGCCCTGACCCGTGCCTTGGAACTCTCAAAAGGTAAAAGAGTCAATATATTTACTGACTCAAAATACTCTTTTATGATTCTCCACATGCATGGGGCCATTTGGAAGGAGCGGGGACTTCTTACGGCTAGTAACAAGGATGTCAAACACCCATTAGAAATCCTGGCCTTGTTAAAGGCAGTAGCTTTACCATCAGCTGTCGCTGTGATGCACTGTCCTGGCCACCAAAAGGGTGGGTCTGACCTGGCAAAGGGCAACAGGGCAGCTGATCGGGCAGCTAAGGCCGCTGCCCGTTCTGCCCCCCAGGGTGCACTCATCCCTCTTGTGGACCTGACTCAGTATGCTCCTGAATACACCGAGCGGGATGAGGAGAGAGCTCGTGCATGGGGATTTACTGAGTTTGACCCCAGCTCTACTTGGAGAGTAAACTACTATGGGATGATACTCCTCCTGGAGGCCCTGGTATATCCGGTGCTAAAACATCTTCACGAAGGATCCCACTATGGGAGAGATGCCTTAATAGAAACTGTGCGCCCATATTTGAAGGGACCATATTTGCATAGAATAGCACAACGGATCACCCGAGGTTGTCAACTATGTGCCAGGAATAACCCCAAGACTGACTCCCACCCTAAAGCCATTGGGGTTCAATATCGAGGCAAGTGCCCTTTTGAGGACTGGCAGGTGGACTTTACACAAATGCCTAGAACAACAGGCAACTTCAAATACCTGTTGGTTTTTGTGGATACGTTCTCGGGATGGGTGGAAGCATTTCCCACAAAGACGGAAAAAGCTTCCGAGGTTGCAAAACAGCTGCTAAAGGAGATAATTCCTCGCTTTGGGTTGCCGGATTCTATCCAGAGTGATAATGGGCCAGCATTTGTCTCTGATGTTACTCATGCAGTAAGCAGTGCGTTACAGATCAACTGGAAATTGCATGCTGCATGGAGACCGCAGTCTTCTGGACAAACGGAGAAAATGAACCACACCTTAAAGAAAACCTTGGCAAAACTGTGCCAAGAAACACAGCTTCGTTGGGACCAGGTACTATCCCTTGCCCTCCTCCGCATAAGAGTGGCACCTAGAAGTGGGCTACAATTAAGCCCCTTTGAAGTTGTGTTTGGAAGACCCTTCCAGGCCTCAGTTCTGAAAGCCAGTCCGGAAATAGCTCAAGATTGCCGGATCACACAATATGTGAAACACATCCAGGAGGTTCTGGCAGTAATTCATAACTTTGCAACCTCGAGACTCTCTATGCCTCCTGATCAACCATTGCATCCCTTCAAACCTGGAGATCAGGTCTTACTGAAGACCTGGCAGAGTAGGGATGCCCAAAACCAGCTGTCAGAAAAATGGACTGGTCCCTATGATGTTTTGCTAAGCACACATACTTCCCTGAAACTTGCAGGTATAAAACCCTGGGTACATCATTCCAGAGTTAAGAAAGCGCCAGAAGGAACTGACCCAGAGATGAAGTCCCATTGGTCTTGTGAACCCATTGAAGACTTGAGATATTTATTTAAGAAACAGAAAGAAACTTGAATGTTACTGACTTCTTTTCCAGTGATTGTTGCAGGATACCCAAGAACTCGTTTTTTTTTTTTCCTGAAGAAACCCTGAGAAAAAAACTAACATGCTCTAACCAATCTCTTCCTTTCAAAGTTTAGGAGATGTGAAATAACATCTAGGATCATGCATATGCTGACAGTATTTTTTTTTTTTTACATAGAAAGGTTTTTAATCTTGATTTTGTTATTTCCTATCAACTTTTGTTTTTTTTTTTTTACTTTGAAGTTTTTTTTTTTCTGCTTGTTTTTTTTTTATTGTTACTTTGGCCTATCAGACAAACTGCAGTCGTATGGGATATCCCACGCGTGATGAATGGTAACTAAGAGCTCTTTGTGTCTATATGTTGTCTGTCAGTATGTCCTTGTGTCTAACCGTCTTGACCTCCAGTGATAGACAAATTGGTATACATGGTGCCCATAGATGTCGAAAAAAAAAAAGAGTCTCCAGTTATGAGAAAAACAAAAAGTTATGGTTTGATTGTCAACATTGTGCTACTGAACTAAGCCGGTGCCTTCATAGAGATTGAATATTGTTGTTTCTGTTAATTTTCTGATATTTATGGCAAAGCTTCCCAGAAATCTAAATTCAAGTACAAATTTGGTAGCCTGTCATTTGACTGATGCAAGGAAATTTTGTGGAACCTCAGTAGAGCTCCTGAGACACTCCACAAAGTTTCTCCTTTTCCTCCTGGGAAGGCATTACATGAATTTGTTCTATTTGGCTTTTACCTAATGAAGTAAAACTGGAAGGGAAGCATTGTCACTTGGGAAAATGGTAAAACTTTGGTATGTACAAAATGTTAACAGTAGTTTTCTAAAATGTGTATGAAAAAACCTCTCAGTATCTGGTATGTATGTAAATTGTCAATGGTGATTGTCACCTTGTAATATTGTATAATTCAATTGTTTCACATCTACAGAAATTGTTTCTGGAAATATAGGGAGAAAAGGTCTCAACAGATTCCTATTGATGGAACTGTTGAGAGTAAAAAAACTTTCCTACAAAGGACTGAATAGACCTGGAAATACATCTTACATTTACTAAGGTTTCTTTGACATAATACTGGAAATTTTTTTACGCATTCTGTCCTGAATCCACGTGGTTTTTGTTTTGTTTTGTTTTGTTTTGAGTAACCAGGATCTGCAGAAAGGTTGCAATTTTTTTCCAGCAAAGCTAACTTGTCACATTTTCTCTCCCCTTGATACCAACACGGCATACAAATAGTGGTAGTAATTTTGCTACTTATATTAGAGTCTGTTTTTGCATAACTTACATAGGGATTTTGCCTGTTTTAACAAAAAAAATTGGACGTGAGTTTGATTGTGTGGCTTTGTGTGGAGTTCTTCCAAAAAGTTGAAAAAGAGCTGAACCAAGAAGAGGAGAACCTCTTTGCCTTGTTTGTAGGGTTCCAGAGACCTCCAAAGAAGGTGAGGAAGCTTGCCTCCATTGGCAGGACTGGACAACCCGGCCAACGAAAATGCCCTGGTACCCTCGAGAAGAGGAAAGCCCAGGTGGAGTCTGATGAGACCAACTATATACCTGAAGCATACATCGACTGGATGCCACCGGTTCGCTCTGATCCTGTATGGAATATTTCAACAAAGCCAGCTAAAAATTGCTGTTAGTTATTTCTGCCCTGTGATTTTATGCAAAAATAGGAAAAATGGTTTAAAAGTAGATTTAGTTTGCAAACTTTTGCTTTGCTGTTAAAAGTTTGGGATCAAGGTTGAGAAAATTTGTGTTTTTACATCAGTTGAACCATTTTAAGATTTTTTTCCTGTAATTTTTACATATCTGCTGTCTTGTTTTGGCTAATGCCTCCAGATTTTTTTTTTGGCTTAAACTGATGAACTATTTTTCCTGGAGTGGAGGACTTTTGCTTTCCACAATGGACAAATACCTGGAGAGACTGGTTTTCTTTCACACTGGAACCTGACAAAATGTTCATCTGAGACTGCATCCCAACCTCCATATATTCGATCTTCATCACCATGGAAATGGTGGCAAAAAGTGAAAGGGGGGAATTGTTAGGGGGAAAAGGATGTCCCAAAGCTAATTCCATACAGGCTTTGTGGACTCCACCCCCACCCTAGGTCAAAGTCAAAGACACTAGGAACTCCAAATCCCATCACCACCAAAGGGAAGGTGGCTGGGACCTGAGGGTGGGGTTAAGCAGCCAGGTGGATACAAAAGGCAGACACGTGGGCTTTGGGGGCTCTCCATTTTGGCTCTCCGCCAGCTCACAGCGGTCCGGCCAGCTCTGAGGGTGACTTTGGGTTTCCAGGTAGTCGGATCGGGTAGGACGCATTAAAGACTTTATTTCCCTATTTTCTCCCTGAGTTGTACATTTTCCTTATTTCCTTTTCTCTTGTAAATAAACCTTTTATTAACCTTTTGTGTGTGTCTGTAGTAGAGTATTCATAAGTCCCTTTAAAGCGCGCGGGTGAGGACCCACAGCCAGGAACCCGTTTTATATCCGGGCTGCTCCGTAACACTCTCAAGAAAAAATTTACTGGGCCTCCCTCATGGTGCAGGGGGTTTGGACGCAGCCTAGGAGGCTATCTGCAGAGAGCTGCCCACATGGTGCAGCAGACCCCTCCTGACTCACCTGCTGCTCCCCTCAGAAGTGTATTGTAATCAATACACTTTAGTCAATACAACAGTCAATCTGCTGTTCTTTTCCCCATTTTGTCTCTGGTGAGTCCTCTCACCCCCCAACCTCTAGCCTGTGCCCCAGTTTTGTATGCATGAATAATGAACAAATTTAAAAAAAAAAGAAACAAACTACTATTTCAGAATGAAATTGTCATAGAACAAACTTACAAATCTTCACAAAACAATTACTCAGAGTGTAACAGGGTGGTCCCCAGGAAAGGGGGAGGTTCCCTGCCCCACCCAAGGGAGGGTGGAGCTGAGCAGGAAGAGGAGAAGCTGAAGAAGAGACTGAGGTAGGAAGCAGGATGGAGCCAGGAGACCTGGAGGAGGCACATGGAGCCTAGAGACACATGAAGAAACTGCGCTTGTCTTTTGGTCATAGACTGGGTGACACAGATGTGGGTGAGACCCATGGGGAGGTGACAATGGCAGCTTTTATCTTGATGTTGATTTTGCTCTTTTCCTTCCGGGCTTGTCCAGTTGTTTGTGACCCTTTTCTGTGGGTCCCCACTGGAAGATGCTTTAGACTTGTAGCAGGCTTTGGGGCCTTGTTCTGGGCCAATCCCATTTGGATGGACTTTTACCCACGAGGGGATGGGTAACTTTGGGTGCTTGATTTAGAAACTAGATTCTTTGCCTTACCTGTATTGTTTCCTAGTTTTATTAAAGTTACTTTTCATTAAAGTCTCCTATGTTTTGTGTTGATGGGGCGGATGACAGAACCCATTTAAAATAGGCAGGTTTGCGGGGTTTTGGGCTGCCCCTCTCCCTGTCCTATAACAAGAGTAACAAGGATTTTTAAGTGTATATCTATTTCTTTGACAAGGCTTAGCAATGGTGATATAAGGATTTTGTTCAGATAAACTGAGGATAAAAGAGCACCAGGATTTTTAGATTACCTGAACAGTCTTTAACTTGTTACAAGAAACTAGAGAAAGCAGTTTTTGAATACCTTAATTTATATATATATAAGTGTTATAGGGCAGCCCCGATACAAAACAGGGTGCCTGACTGTGGGTCCTCACCCACTTGCTTAAAAGGACTTATCAATGTTCTACTGCAGGCACACACGAAAGGTTAATAAAAGGTTTATTTACAAGGGAAGGGGAAATGAGGAAATGTACAGCTCTGGGAGAAAAGTGGGAGACAAAGTTTTAAATGAGTCCTACCAGATCCGCCGATATGGAATCCCAAATGGCACTCTGAGAGCTGGCCGCAAGCCAGGAGCCCTGAAGCCAGGAGGCCAGCCAGAGAGTGAGCCCCCCAAGGTCCACATGTTTAACTGGCTGTTTAACTCCACCCTCAGATCCCAGCCACCTTCCCTTTGGTGGTGATGGGATTTGCCTTTCCCAAAGTCTTGATGGCTTTGGTCTGGAGTGGGGGTGGAGTCCACAAAGCCTGCATGGAATTAGCTCAGGACATCCTTTCCCCCTAACAAAAGAACTAAAGCTTGGCGTTACATAGGTGCACTACTGATATTTAAGTTAACTGAAATATTTTATAGTAAGTCATTTGAGCACACTTTTTTTTTTTACTAAAATCCCTATCTCAGACATTCAACACTTTCTTTTGCTTTCTTGCTTTTGAGGACCATTTCATTACAAAGATACCATCTTTAAATTATTTTAAGGACCTCTAGAATATCCATTTTCAATACATTCCTTTCTTTTTAAACACACATATATTTTGGAATTTTGTACCTATAACCCCTAAATATATATAATATTTTCAACATTATATATAGAAATATTTTATATATGAAATATATTTCAATATTTTCAATATTTCTAGACAGAGTTGAAAAATCAAAGTAATTTGAATAAATATAATAAAAACCAATAACTATGAAGATGAATCAGGCATGGACTCTGTTCCAAGACAACAACTTTGTTCATATGCAGAATACAGAAGAACCAAAAAAAGGTCAGAAAAAAACCCCAAACCAAAACAAACCCTAGACATATGATTGCAGAAAGGAGACTACTAGAGGGGGAGGGAGGGGGAGAGCAGAGTGTTGGATGCACAATGGATCTGGGGAAGGACTCTGGGTGCTTGGGTGGAAGGGGTGGTGTGGTCATTACCTCTGAAGAGATGGGAGCCTGTTCCCTATATGAAATGAATTGTAAATCACCGTGACTGCGATTTGAAAAACAGCCCTCAGCAAAGGGACAGAGAGTGGAAGAGAAAATTTCCTGCTTTGGTAACACAGATCCGAAGAGATGTGAAATTATTCCCCTAAATCACACACAGTACTGTACATCAGTGTCGCTTCAATTAAAAAAATTAAAATATCCCTGAGGAAAGGCACAGGGAGTGGAGGCACAAAGCATCTGCTTTGCGGTCTCCAGGGTGTGGTCATCAAGGGGCTGCAGAGAGAGGCTGTGGGGAGAGAAGATGGCGCCTCAGACACGGGGCAGCTCCAGAGCCTCCTCTCCTCTCCCCCACTCCCCCCACCCCGGCCTGGTGCCAGGGCTGCTCACAGGGCATCTCACCCCCTCCCCCAGGGATGCTCAGCCCCAGCTCACCCTCTCAGCCTGAGGCACACACACCCAGCCTCTCCCCTGGCTGCCAGACTAGGACAGCGCCGCAGCGCCCCCGCGTGGCCACGGGGCTGAGGACAGCGCGCAGGTACCCTCTGGGCTCCCAGGTCTTCCTGGGGCTCCCAGAGGAACAGAACTGTGCACACAAGGGGGAGACTCCATCCAGAGTCAGGTTCTTTGTCTGAACTGTTTCCCCAAAAACAGGCTGACATGCTGGTCCCTCTCCACTAATAGCCACAGACTTTGTTTCAGGGAGGAGCAGGTCCCCAGGCCATTACAGCTGGATGCAAGGACCAGGGTGGCCCCACAAACATACCCGGTCTCCTCAGTCCCCTGGGATGAGACCTTGACCCAGGGTCACTTGTTTCCCTGCTGACTCCAGCATTGAGGCTCCTTCCCCAGGGAATCAACTCTAAACTCTTCACCCCTAGGATGGGCTGGAGGAGGGAAGAGGTCATGGGCTGGCAAGAGGGAGGCTCCTGGAGGGGTGCAGAGAGGGAGGAAATAGCGGCTTTAGGGGAGGGAGGCCAGAAGGAGTGGAGTGGGAGGCCCAGAGAGGATTGGGGCTGGGGTGACAGGGAGAATCAAGGACCCCAGAGAGGGACAGCACACGGCCTGTGCCACCTGCTGGGGGCAGCCTTGAGCCCTGACCAGGGATCCCAGAGCCCTTTCCTGAGCTGGGACCTCACAGCCCAGTCTGAGGCCATCTCAGCTCACAGCCCTCAGGCCCTGGGCACCATCTCAGGCACCAGGAGCCCCTGCACTGGGAGGAGTGGCCCAGGACTTGGACTCCAGGTTCCTGGAGCACAGAGGGCAGGGGTGGGAGGAGCCTGGAGTCTGAGGTGGCCACAGGAGATGAGCCAGGAATAGAAGCTTTTTATTTAACTTCTCCCTAGAACAGAATGTGTCTCCCCATCCCCATCCTCCAGGCCAGGTGTGCACACTCATACACAAGATGGGCCCTCACACCCAGGGTGAGACCCCCACCTTTGGAGCCTGGAGGGCGGCCCTTCCCCCCTCCCTAGCCATGGGAGCCCAGGTCTGGGGTCCTATCTCTTCTCCCTCCTGGACAAAGAGTCAGGGACCTGCTGTCTGGGTCCCTCAGGCCTCGCTCCTGCTACCTCCTGCGATGAAAGTAAAGGTTTGCGATTCTACTTTCTATTTCCTCGGCATATCCTTTCACCTTTTCACTTTTAACCTATTTTTGTTTGTATAGAAAGTCTTTCTAGCGTATATAGACTGCAGTCTCCTTGATATTATCCAGTGTGAGAATCTCAGGGTTTTGATTGGAATTTTAGTTTATTTTAACATGATTTTTGATATAGTCAGATTTGAGTTTATCATTTTGATATTTATTTTTCAATTGTCTCACATCTTTTTCCATTTCATCTTTTTCTACATATCTTTGATTCAAGCATTTTTTTTCCTGTGAAACTAATTTTTTTCTTTAAAGATTTATTTATTTATGCATACAAGAATGGGGGTACAGGCCAGAGGTGTGGGCGGTGAGAGGACTCACCAGAGACAGAGTGGGAAACAGAACAGGCATATTGACTGAAATACACTGCTGAGGGGAGCAGCAGGTGAGTCAGGAGGGATCTGCTGCGCCATGTGGGTTTCTTCCTGCCTGGGGATCGAATTTGTGCTGCAGTGCCTGCGGTAAGCTTCATAGCTTGCAACTTAACCCCTTGCGCCACCAGGGAGGCCCCTAGAATCTCAGACTTTTGATAGGAATTTTAGTTAATTATTTTTAACATGATTTTTGATATGGCCAGATTTGAATCTATCATTCTGATATTTATTTTTTAAATGTCTCACATCTTTTTTTATTCCATTTCATCTTTTTCTACCTTACTTTGATTCAAGCAAATATTTTTTTCTGTGAGATTAATTCTTCATGTGACTTTAGATATACTTGTTTCAATACCTTTTACTGTGGTAGTTAAGTCTGTATCTTTAATTTTTCAATATCTACTTAATTGAACTACATCCCATAAAATATAGGAAATTTACAGCAATATAGTGCTGGGAACCATGCTACTCATGTTGTCTGACAAGGGTCCGGGCATGGGGCAGATTCCTGAAAAGTCAGGAATCTCGTTAGCTGACTCCTGCTAGATTTTCCTCATTTGTTTATGTCTAGTTTCTATCAATTTCTGAATAACCAATTTGACGGCAAATGGCACTGTGTGATTCATTGATTCATGGTTAGCTGGCATGCAAATTCTTGACATAGGAATCCTAGCAGAAGGGGAAGTATGCAGATCTTTGAGAATGGCCCAGGAGAACAACCAGCCTAGCAGGCTGCCAGGCCTTGTATAGCTATGCTTACTAAGGAAGCAAACTTGTGTTTTACTTACATGTCCATGTCTATGGTCCTTTAGGAGGGAAAGAGTTCCTTTTCATCAAGAATTCCCTTTTTCCTTGGCAGTTCCTTTTTCCTTAACAGTTCCCTTTCAGTGACAATGGGTATAGTAGCTGTTAGAGTATGCATTCAAGAGTAAGTCAACAACAATTTTGTGAATGGTCGAGCTAATAACCCCGGCAGCAGAAATAATACACTTGGAAATAGTCAATGTTACAACTACTGATATGTCCCGAATTAACCATTCTGAGAACCAAAAGCTATAACCATCTCCGGCCCTGCCTCTGATGAATAACCTTAAAACAACAATCAGCAATCTTACAAAAAAAAGGAATTTTCCCTTGATCTTAAAGTTACATACAGAAACTAGGCTGACTAAATAGTGTAGCAGTAATAGGTAGAAAAACTCTTCTGTTAGATTAGGAGAATTCCTCCCTTAATTGAGAGGTTGGGCCTAGGGAAGAGTCAGTGTGGCTTGCCTGGCATTGACCCCCTCCAGGTGTTAGGGGGAAAGGATGTTCTGAGCTAATCCCATACAGGCTTTGTGGACCCCACCCCCACTCCAGACCAAAGTCATCAAGACATTGGGAAAGACAAATCCCATCACCACCAAAGGGAAGGTGGCTGGGACCTGAGGGTGGAGTTAAGCAGCCAGGTTGGGTATAAAAACCAAACATGTGGGCCTTGGGGGTCTCTCGCTCTGTCGCTCACCTCCTGGCTTCATGGCTCCTGGCTTGCGGCCAGCTCTCAGAGTGCCATTTGGGATTCCAGATCGGCGTGTTGGGTAGGACACATTTAAAACTTTGTCTCCCACTTTTCCCCCTGAGCTGTACATTTCCTCATTTCCCCTTCCCTTGTAAATAAAACTTTTATTAACCTTTTGTGTGTGCCTGCAGTAGAGCATTGATAAGTCCTTTTAAGCACACGGGTGAGGACCCACAGTCAGGCACCCCGTTTTGTATCGGGGCTGCCCTGTAGCACAGGCCCTTCTTGGTTCCCTAATATTGAATTAATATATTATTATTATTTTTAAAAAAGTAACTGCTGCTTAAAAATATGGAACGCTTCACGAATTTGGGTGTCATCCTTGCGCAGGGGCCATGCTAATCTTCTCTGTATCGTTCCAATTTTAGTATATGTGCTGCCTAAGTGAGCACTAATATATTACTGATACCGGAATTGTCAAGCCTAGTCTTCCAGCCAGAAACAGATCCCAGGCTGCAGGGGCAGCGCTGAGTCCCAGCCACCAGATCACCACGGGTTGGTGTCTCACAAAGCTGCAGCAGGAACTTCGCAGACTCTCAGGCAAGCAAGTGAGAAGAGGCAGGTTTGTTTAAAGAAAGAAAAAGTTTATTGAGGAGAAAAGGAACAGAAATAAAGTGAGACTCCCAGGCCATGAAACCAGGCCAGGGAGGGGCAAGGAAGCCAAACTGGAGTCATGTCTCAGGGAATATAGACCTTATTTCCCTAATTTTTTTAAAGCTCCACCAGTCTCTTTGTGATTGGTTAGTTCTCAGCTGTCTCACTTAGTCGGCTACTGGGGGGAGGGGAGGAGAGGGAGGGGAGGCGGGGGCGGGGATCTTTACAATGTCAATGTCACTGTAAGGATCAAGAAGTCAAAAGCGCCATGCTCGGCCCATGGGAGCCATTGTCCAATTGGTATTGAGGCCACGCAGCGCTGCAGTAAAAGATGAGACGCTTAGGGCACATATCTGGCCTAAGCCAAGGGACCGAGGTTTGAGAGAAGGCATCTGCCGCGAGGGTGATAGATAAGCTTCAGTCAGAAGTTGGCTCTCAGAGAGAATTTGATTCCTATATTGGTCACACACACACTTAAGTTCATACAGGCAAGCCAACCCCAGGTTCCCAAAGTACCTCCGACTGAAGACAGCCACTGAGACTTGTCTTACCCGGGCCTTCCACCTAGGTGGATGTTCTCTGGCTGTGGAAGTCTCTAGGCTCGAGGACCTGCAGTGCAGATGGTCACGCAGGGTGTTGAGCTGATAGGCCGCTTGTGCCGCTGTCAGGGAGCAGGCCGTCAGGGAGCCTTCGAAATTCATGCTGGGGGTGCAGCCCCCATCCCCCTATGTGAGCGTGCTGCTGGGGCAGGGCAGCTGCCTTGGGAGCTTTGGAACCGGATCCACCACAGGGCAGAGGAGGTCTGACCTCTCCTCCTTATTGTGGCAACTGAGTCGCCTTCAGGAAGGCTCAGGTTGTCTGATGGCTTTGGAAAGCCTGAGGGTCCAAGCCACACCCTCGGCCCGCAGCCACCTTGCAACCAGGCAGGCCACAGAGCGCCTTGCCCTCCGTGCCTGCTGTTGCTGTTCCCGCCAGCACAGGGCCACGGCCGTCCCTGTGCCCCAGGTGAAGCACCGAAGCCCGCCTGCAGGCCCGTGGACCTGGGCCTGTTGTTCATAGTGTCACTTCTCCTTTTTCAGCCAGGGGACCTCAGTGTCGGCTGACCTGGGCAAGTCGGCTTCTCTGAGTTCTACCCAAGCTGGTCAGTAAAACTCGCCCCACAGACCTGCCTGCCCCCGCACCCCTACACTGATGCTGGCTCTTCTGCTTTTCCACACCAGGAAGGGCCCAGCCTCACCTACACGACCCGTGGTCCCCCAGCCTGCTGAGGCTCCCCTCTTAGACTTATAAGCCTGTGGCCACTAGCATCTGGCCTCCTGCCCTCCCTGCCTCCCCAGGGTCCATATGGGGAACTACTGTGCTTTCTGCCCACCCCAGGGGGCCCCTGGTGCTCCCTCCAGCCATCCTCTCAGCTCTGCCCTCCCGGGGCCAACAGTGGTATTCCCCTGTCTTTCTCCATCAGAAATGGTGGAGTCACGTGGGGCCCGAGGCCGCCTCCTCCTGACACTAAGGGTGACCCTGGGCTGGCGGGTTGAAAGACAGGGGAGCAGAGAGGAGGGAGCCCGAGGGGGCCGATCAGATGTCTGGAACACGGGTGCACTGTCTCGTGTGTGTGAGAGGCCGGCGAGTGAGCAGGGAGAGGCTCCAGCTCCTGCTCCTGCATCCATCCCTCCCTGTCCCCCCTCTCCTCTCATCCAGAACCCCTGCCCACACCCTCCCCTGCTTCGTCTTCCCTCCCCACCTCCCCCCAAGCGCTGCAGCCCAGGCTGCACCTGCCTTCCCAGCTCTCCCCCTTCTCTGCCCTCCCCCGTTTTCTCTCTGCTTCTCTCCAGCTGCCAGCTGATCGGGACAGGCAAGTCCATCCCATCCTGAGAGCCCCAGGGCCCCCTTCGACCTCTAACCAGACCCCTCCTCTTTCTGGGACACCTCTCTTCCCGGGCCTGCCTGGGTGACTGTTCTGTGACTTGGCCCCCAGCCCCCAAGCCTCCCCCTTCATCTGTGACTTTAGTCTGTTGTGGTGGTGAGCTGACACCCCAGGCGTGACCTCGGTGACTCTTGTGCCCCCTCGGTGGTATTGCTCCTGCCCTGCTCTATGCATGTCTATAAATACACGGGCACACACACACACACACGTGCAAGCGCGCATCTCTGGTGCTGGGAACCGCCGGCTGTGCTGTCATTCTGAGTCTTGTGGCCCAACTACAAGCAAACACTGTCACCCCAGCCACCCCCGCCAACACGTGCCACCTCCGACGAGCCTCCCTGCCATTCCCGGCCTGTGCACAGTTAGCCCCCCCAGCCACCTTCCTGCCCCTTCCCCGAGCATGGGGGTGCTGTCCCGGCAGCTGTGTGCTTCTGGCCGCGACCAGTCCTGCTGTCTCTTGGCTGAGAATGAAACCCATTTCTGAACAATGGGGAGCAACGTGTTGTGTGCTGGCTGTGTTCTGTGGCGTTCAAGGGGAAGGGAAGGTTTAAGCATGGGGGCGCAGGGGTGCCTGGGAGGCCCCAGTTTTTCCCAGGCTGCTCAGGAAAGCACCTGGACTTAGCTGGTCTTCATCTGAACCCTGCTGTGGCCACCAGGGGTAGAGTGCCAGCCTGGAGGACTCATGGGGCCTGGGTGGGAGCCCCAGAAGAACAGGGTGAGAGGAGAAATGCCTAGGCTGGAAGTCAGTACTCTGGCCCTCCCGGGGCGGCACGCAGCCCACAGGCCCGACAGGTCAGAGAGCTGAGGGGGATTGGATGCCCTGACAGGCAGCGCCAATGCGCACCTTGCACCCCGAAGCCTGCCCTCTGCTGGCAGGACCCACACCCAGCGCAGCGCCTGATCCCAGATCCCAGGGCCTGACCACAGGGTGAGTTCCGTTTATTCAGAAACAAAAGTGAAACACCAGGAACCACTCCCTGGCCTTGCCTCCTTCCTCTGTCCTGGGCGATCTATAAATAAGTTTCCTCGATGTCAACTGATTCATAGAAACCTCCTCTCCCAGGGCCCACCGCAGCCTCCGCTGTGATACAGGGGCCGTCTCAGCCCCATGTACACACGTCCCAGCACAGTATGTACACCGCGGGGCGCCCGCGCGCCTTCCGCCTGGCCTCCACCAGCCACCCGGGCCCGGCTTCTGGTCAAGCCCAGTTTTCCACAGGGTTGGGGGAGTGTGTACCCCCAAATTGCCTGAGTAAGCCATGCATCCCCTCTATGGGGACTTTCTGTAAAAGAAGCAGTGAAGGCCACCTCTCTGCAAATCCGGGGTGGCCCCAAGATAATCAGGCACAGAGGCCCACAGGACTTTTGCAAAGACAGCAAGTGGAGGCCACCCCCTTGTGGACTGCGGTGGCCTCATACCTGTGGGACATTCGAGAGGAGTGACGGGGGAGGCCACCCCTTTGCGGATTGGGGTGACCTCATGCCTGCAGGACTTTTGTGAGGAGGGGGATGGGGGAGTTCTCCCCTTTGTGGATTGGGGTGCCTCATACTTTTGTGAGGGGGCATGGGGGAGACCACCCCTTTGTGCACTGGGGTGGCTTCATGCCTGTGGATCTTTTGTGAGGGGCAGGACGGGAGAGGCCACTCCTCTGCAGATTGGGTGGCCTCATGCCCATGGGCCTTTTGTGAGGGGGGAAGGAGGAGGCCACCCCTTTGCACATTGGGGTGGCCTCATGCCCGTGGGACTTTTGTGAGGAGGACAGGGGAAGCCACCCCTTTGTGGATTGGGGTGGCCTCATGCCCGCAGGACTTGAGGGGTGATGGGGGAGGCCACCCCTTTGCAGATTGGGGTGGCCTCATGCCCGCGGACCTTTTGTGAGCGGGGACAGGGGAGGACACCCCTTTGAGGACTGTGGTGACCTCATGCCCGCTTGACTTTTGTGAGTGGGACAGGGTAACCTCAAGCTGCAAGACATGTGTAGTGAGCAGAGCCCCCCCTTAACAGGTGGGTTCCCACAAAATAATCAGGCACACATGCCCATGGGGACTTTTGCTAGGTAGTAGGAGAGGCCTCCTCTTTGCAGATAGGGATCACGTCCAGAATAATTGGGTGCAACAAAAAGTAAAAATTAAAAAAATAAAGAAAAATCAAAACAATTATTGGGTCCAACAAAAAATTAAAAACAAAGCAAAAAAAAACAAAAACAAAATTGGGTGCAAAGGCCCATGGGGAAATTTCAAAAGGGAGCAGGGGAGGCCACCCCTTTGTGGATCTGGGTGGTCTCAAATAAACCACTGCTATCTCTGTGGCTACACTCTAGACAGGTGTTGGTGCCCACCTGCCCCAGCTGGTATCTCTGTCTGGACTTAGCCCCCGTGCTGGGCTTTCAAAGTGCTGCCCCACTCGACATGGTTGGGGTGAGGTGGGGGGCACGTGGCCCAAAATTGCCTAATATAACCTAGGCCCTCTGCAAGAAGGCCTGGTAAGGATTCAATTGGTCATTCAAGGAGCCCCTATATTGTAGAACGGAGCCCCCTAAATAACTAGCTGGATATTTCTAGCTCCTTGCCTCTGGAAGTATGATTAGTCCAGAGTTAAATTAAGACACAGCCCTAACCTCAGAGGCTGGGTCTGCACCTATTTCACCCTATTAGATAGGGGAGTTGTTGGACCCCTTTTTTAAGCCGAGGGATGAAAGGACGACTGGGAAGGAGAGCCAAAGGATTGGGGGGGAAAGCCTGGGGAACAGGGATGGGTTGGTGAGGGCCAGGTGGGGGCAGAGCCTCCGGCCCCATGCCGGTGGCCTAGACCACCATTATCTTCACCTCGTTGTCGTCAGCCTGGTAGAAGAAGGGAAGGCATGGGCTGTTTCCAATGGTGACGCCTCCTGGGAGTTCTGCATTTCTTGAAGCAGCTGAACGACCTGCTGCGCAGAGGCGTTCTCGAGGGGAGTCAGGCCCAGCTGGGCCTCGCCCTGGGTCGGCTGCACTTCGTGGACAAGGCTCACCTTACTTGGTTCTTTAGAGAGTGTAAGGGCAGGAGCAGGGCACAGCACAGGTTTTCTGATCCCATGCAGACCGGGTAAAGGAGGAGTCAGAGTCCTCAGTGGTTTTGCAGGTTTTTTATTGGGGTTACACAGGCATATGGCAGGCAGGGGTGCTGGCTGGGGGGCTGGCAGGCTGGCAGGCCTCCCAGCCCCCAGCAAATCTTCACTTTATCTGGGCTCTCTGGTGATCTCGGCTTCTCTTCCGGCTTCAGCTTCGGCTTCTACTGCTGCTGCTGGCGTCCCCGTGACGCCGCCCTTAAAAGCACAGTCTTAGCTCAGCTGAATCCCATCTACCTATGCCCACACCCTACTCCAGTGCCCGCCATCAGGCATGCATTCAGGACAAGGATCCATCATCTATCCTGATGGCGGAAGGGCAGAAAAGCCTGATATTTTCTTTACCCTACAGAGAGACAGAGACAGGATGCTATGTGCCTGGCGGAGTGTGCTCTTCCTGACCAGCTGCCTGTTAGGGGCTTTCCTCACCTTGGATGTTGGCGGTGCCAAGCTTCTTGGAGACTAGGCATGCGCTAGTGGGCTCAGCAGCAGGGTACTGGGCGGGTGCTCAGGGCTTTGCCCGCCATTTGTTGCGAGCCTCCACCAGCCGCAAAACCAACTCTTGCAGGTGTAACAGCTTCACCTGGAAGCAGAGATGCTCAGAAGCCCGCCCTGCCCCCAGCCGCACCACCATGGAGACAGAGCTCTGACTACCTTCATCTCCTCTTTCTCCTGGGCCAGCTGCCTTATGGACTCCTCCTTCTCTTGGTGCTCCTCCCTCATCACTGCTCTCTGGTTCTGGTAGAGAGCGATGTATTCTCCTAGGGGGAGGGCGCGCAGACAGCTCAGCTGCTGGGGTCTCCCCAGCCTCTGCATAGCACCCCAGCTGCAGGGCACAAGCCTCCCCGCTCACCAATGGTGTCAGTCTCTCCAGACATCTGGATACATCGATGCTCCAGCTCCTCCATCCAGTCCTGTAAGCCCACTTTCTCCTGCATGAGCTCGGTAAAGCGGCCCTCGGCCACACAGCGGGCTCAGGGGCTCAGCAGTGCCGGCCTGCCCAGCACCCAGCCCGCCCAGCCCTCTGGAAAACCACACTGTAGGGTAAGATAAAACTATCAGGCTTTTCTGCCCTCCCGCCTTTAGGAGAGATGAGGGAACCCTGTGGTCTGAATGCAAGCCTGATGCAGGCACCTGGAGTAGGGTGTGGGCATATGTAGATGGCATTCACCTGGGCTAAGACCGGGCTTTTAAGGGTGGCATTCACAGAAAAAGCAGAGAAACGTAAGCAGAACCGAGAGAGCAGAGCAGCAGAGACCACCAGAGAACGCAAGAGAGCCCAGAAAGAGTGAAGACTTGCTGGGGGCTGGGAGGCCTGTCAGCCTCCTGACCCCCTAGTACCCCTACCTGCCATGTATCCAGTAAATCCCAATAAAAGCCTACAAAAGCCACTGAGGCTTCCAGGACTCTCTTCTCCTGTACCAAGTCTGCTGGATCAGAAAACCTGCCCCGTGTCCATTCCTTCCTCTCTTATAATTGGTGTAAGTCAGCAAGATGATCCATGCAGACCGGTATGGAGCCCTCCGAAGACCGGGAGGGACTGAGGAGCAGCAGACAGTGTTTGCCTGTGACAGCGCTGGACGTGTCATGGCGGGACAGGGGAAGGGCAAAGTCCGGGAGCTGCGGGATGAGACCTCGCCTGGAGGAGGAGATGCCCGAGAGGACCAGCCAACAATCCCCGCCTAGGCAGCAAGAATCGTCGGGGGAGAAAGGACCACGACTCAGAGCTCCCCAGTGTGGACAAAGGGAAAAGCCGATGAACTTGGACTAATGGACTAACAATCCCGCCAGAAGGGGGAGGACCTTGGCAAATTTGATATGTTTTGGGGACCCTGAGGAAGGATGGGATTGTACACCCCCAGAGATGGGAGTCTGGGGGTGTCAGTGGGCCTTGGTGGCCAAAGGCAGCCGGTGTACTGCCCAGCAGCTAAGCAGAGGAGAAAAGCCAACTGAGAAGGCAAAAGCTGATGCTAAGTTCGGGAAGCCCTGAGCGGCTGTTAAGCACTACGTAAGCTAAAGGCCAGTGAGTCTTTTAAAATCACCTGTGGGTGATGCCCTGCTCATAGTTGAGTGAGGTGAGGAACTGAGGAGCCCATCTTTGGGGGATGGGTAGGGAACGTGGCTTGTGGTGGAGCCCACAGCCAAAGAGGGGATCCAAGAGAGGCTGCATGTGGACTTGCATGCACGGATCCCCGACCCATGTGCTTGTGCAGTGGGTTGGCCTGAGTGCAGGGGCCTGCATGCTGGAGCGTTGGAGCGACCACAGATAGAAAACCCTGAGGGATGGGCGATTACCCCCAAAGAGTACAGAATCGCCAACCCAAGAGTGAGTGCATCCTGGGGGTGGATACGGTGTGTGGCTTGTGGCTGAGACCATAGACGGAGGCGGCCAGGAGGCCTGATGGCTCCTGGCGTGTGACGGCTGATGCCTGAGTGGTTCCCTCCCTCGCATGAGCAGTGCCTTCGGCAGCGGAAGTGGTGGATCATCTACTGGTGCCAATAATTGTCTTTTGCCACTAGGTTGATGCCCTGCCTGGACTTATTTGTGTTGTTATATTTCATTGTGATATATTTCATTTGCTTTTGTGGGCCATGGCTGCAGTGTTCATATTCGTCAAGAGAAATATGTGTATCACTTGTATAGACTGTCTGGCAGAAAACCCTGAGGGGGTGGATTGTAGGGTAAGGTAAAAGTATCAGGCTTTTCTGCTCTCCCGCCCATAGGATGGATGATGGAACCCTGCGGTCCCGAATGCATGCCTGATGCGGGCACCTGGAGTAGGGTGTGGGCATAGGTAGATGGGATTCACCTGGGCTAAGATGGGCTTTTAAGGGTGGCGTCATGGGGATGCCAGCAGAAGCAGAGAAGCAGAAGCAGAACCGAGAGAGCAGAGCAGCAGAGACCACCAGAGAACGCCAGAGAGCCCAGAAAGAGTGAAGACTTGCTGCGGGCTGGGAGGCCTGTCAGCCTCCTGGCCCCCTAGCACCCCTACCTGCCATGTATCTGGTAAATCCCAATAAAGTCTGCAAAATACAGGGGAGGCTTCCAGGACTCACTTCTCCTGTACCTGGTCTGCTGGATCAGAAAACCTGCCCTGTGGCCATTCCTTCCTGCCTTACACACATTCACCTGCAGTTTCTCCATGGCTCCCTGAAGGGCCTGGTGGGTCTCCCCAGGCACACTTTCCCCCCGGGGGCTGGGGCCTCCATCTTCTCAGGCTCCTGGTCCCATGGGGCTACCTGCTGAGCCAGGAGCCAGCAGAGCAGCTTTTGCTCCTTTAGCTGCCTGTGCAGCCGCGCCTGTTCTTCCTCAGCCCTGGCCAAGGCCGAGTCACAAAATGCCACCTTTGGGCCAGAGGAGCAGGGTGCCCCTGTGGGCCGGGCAGGAGGTTGGGAGGCACACCTCTCTGGGCCTCCGTGGGCACACCTGAGATTCGAGGATGGCGTTGGTGTCTACCCACTAGCTCCCAGCAGAGGTGGGTGAAAGCTTAATCAAAGGGAGGGGAACCAAGAAGAAGGGTGTGCTGGTGGGAGGGGGAAGGTGGGGCAGGGAAGGGGCCCCAGGGCCGAGCTCACCATGGCCTCGCAGCTGTCTAGATTGTCCGGGATGCTTAGTTTTGTCAGGGGACCCTTGTCCTCCTCTTCCTCCTCCTCTTCACTGTTCAGTCCATTTACTGTTGGGGGGGGGCAGCCAGAGGGGCTCAGAGAACCCCTGGGTTCTGAAGCAGCCCTGAAAGCCAGCAAGCTCTGCCCCCTCCTCTCTGTGCAACCCCGCGCCAGCAAGTCCCCAAAGGAGAAGGATCCAAGTTGTCCTAAGGGTGGCTTCCATCTCTTTGGAGTGCTCCTTTAGGGGTGTCGGAAACTGTTCACCAGACTGAGACTAGCACTGGGGACAACACTCCACCAGAGTGTTGATGCTGTGTTGCTGGGCACTGTCCCTTACTGTTCCCCCCCTCTGTATTTACTTAGTTCCAACAGGGAATCAGTTAGTTGGTGATTTTGTTCTGGTCATGAGGTGGCACCAGAGACCTGTCCTTGCTGACCTTTGCTTTTTCCCAGTGGTTCTCCGCTGGCCTTAGACTATTTGTAGGTCACCGTGGAATCCTTGTCTTCCTCTGATGGCGCCCGGAGCCGCTCGATCACCTCTGTGGTGATTTCTTCACCGTTCTCCACAGTTCCCATTTGTGGGGTGCGGTGCCTGAAATGGTTCCTCTCTACTCAGTGTCCCACTTGATCTGTAGTTCGTTCTTGCAGTTTTTTTTTTTTTCCCTCCTTTCCGTTGGTCGGAGAGAGCCTACTCAGTGGGTGGAGGAGGGTAGCAGGGTTCTGACTCTTTCCCTTTTTTTAAAAAAAGAAATAATAAAACTTCTCTTTGGCAGAGACAAAAAGTCTCTGTCTTGTGGGGAAACTCACTGTGTATGTGAAAGGGGGAATCTGGTGAAACTTTTCTCAGACGTGACCCAAGAACCCCAACTATGAACCCACACCTCTCCAAAATATCACTCCTCACCAATGTCAATGTTACAAAAACAAGAAAATTCAGAGAAACAGTCAGCAAGAGGCACATCGAGGAGAACTGGCTGTAACTGAGTGAGGCAATTTGGATTATGGAACATAAAATGTACATTAGGAAAAACTGATGAAATTAAGCACAGAGTTTGGTAACTGTGTCAACATTGCTTCATTAGCTGTGAAAAAAAAAAGACAACTGTATTCATGTAAGATGTTAACAAAGTGTAAATGGTGTGGGATGAATAAGAACTGCACTATCTTTGCAACTTTTCTGTAAATTTAACAGTATTCATTAAATGTTACTTTTTTTTAAAGTCCTCAATCCTAAATAGGTTGTAAAAAGAAAAAATGATCTACTTTCCTGTTTCCCCAGGTTTTGTTATCCAGAGACTGGAGAGAGGGGTCCTGGGGAGAAAAGCTGGAAACCTCACACCCAGAGCATTCCCCGAGTCTCCTCTCCTCTGAGCCCTGCTTCTCTGGCTCCTCAGAGCATTTCACCGCCAGGATGCCGCCCTCCAGGACCCCCAACTCTGCCCATCTCAGAACCGGCCCTGTCCGGGCATCTCCACCCGAATCTGAAACACTCCACCAGAATCGGGAAACAGTCAGACAACCCTTTTTATACCAGGGCTGCCCTGTAACAGTTTGGCGCAGTAAAGAAAAGGGGAGCCAAGCTAAACTTTCTCAAAGGAAGGGAAAATTCATTGCGCCCCCAGGCAAGCGTCATACCCAAGATGGGTGTCCCTGAAATCTTGCCCGTTGTGGGGGGAGATGTCATTTCATAGGGTGAGGAGAGGTTAGGCAGGAAAACTGGGTTGGTAGCGGGGGGAAACAGGCTTAGGGGGAACTAAGTTGTTTTTTCATGGAGCTGAGTTGTTTTCTCCTGCTTATGGCTTCAGTTTTGGTTTGATGGAATCAGGGGTACTGGTGTAAGGGCCATCTTGTTGTTTGTATGTGGGCTTCCCCATTCCTGGCCCCTGCATCGACCTTTGATAACAGCCTTTTGTTGAAAAGGGGCAATGGTTCTCTCTTTGGCTACTTCCTGCTGGACAGGGGCGAAGACCAGGGTGGGCGCTCAGGCCTGGTTATGAGACAGTCTTTGCAGCGCGAGGAAATGGGTGGAGAAGGAGTTGGTTAAAGGTGGTATGGGACAGTTCTTGGATCCGGTGTTGGATGAAATGGAGTAAGCATGGGGCAAAAAGAAAAAATGAGGAGATTAGGATAAGAAGCCCTATGAGTGGTAATACCTGGTCCGAGGCTGTGCTGATCTGGAATTGCTGGGCATAGACAGAAGAACTGGAAGTGGCTTGAAGAGATGGGATTAGAAACAGAGGAAGGAGAGGGGCCTCCCCGGTGGCGCAGCGGTTGATGGTTGAGCGCTGGGTTGTGAAGCTGCCCACAGCCTCTACAGCACCGGTTCAATCCCTGGCCTCAAGGCGAGGGTCCCACATGGCGGGCAGACCTCTCCTGCCGCCCACTGCTCCCCTCAGCTGTGTGCTTCGTCAAGTCTGCCTGTTCTGCCCTTCGCTTTGTCTCTGGTGAGTTCTCTCACCCTCCTGTGTTTCTGACTGTACCCAGTGCTTGCATAAATAAATCTTAAAAAAAAAAAAAAAGAAACAGAGGAAGGAGAATCAGAGGGCCTCTACTCTATAGGCTGAGTGGGATGTGGACCAGGGATGCATTGATGCAAACCCGAGTTGGGCCCATGTGCTTGTATACATACTGCTTGTCCACAGGGACCGCTTTGACCCTGGACAGCTGATGCCTTGACAGCCATTGGTGTTTTCAGGATGATCGTGTGGACCCATCCACTTTGGCGGAAGTGCTTTGGAGAGATGGCTTTTAGAAGAACCTGGTCTCCAGGGCACAGCAGGTTGACAGGTGCATCAGGGGACGGAGGCACAGGTTGTGGCAGACAAAGGTCTGCGTGTTCTTGGAGCAGCTGTCTGAGCAAAGAGAAGTATGGAAAATATCCAGCCAACAGTGTAGGTTGGACGCGGAGCTCATGGTTAGTAAGAAGAGGTCTGCCATACATCCGTTCAAGGGGGCTCAGGAACAAGGGGCCATGGGGAGTGGCTCGGGGGTGCACTAAAGCCAGTGGGAGCAGCTCCACCCAGGATTTGTGGGCTCTGTGGAGAGTTTGGCTAGGTGGTCTCTAGTCAGACCATTTACCCGTTCTACCTTACCAGAGGATTGCAGTCGGGAGGGAATGTGTAGTTTCCAGGTGATGCCCAGGGAGGAGACCTGTGGAGTAATCTTTGAGATAAAGGCAGGTCCACTGTCCGACTGGTGATGGTGTCCACCGTAGTAAGAAGAGGGTGTTACCTGCGTTAGGGAGTGGAACACCCGTGAAGCCTGGCAGGATGGAGAGTCGAGGATTGGGAGAGGGAGATGAGAGGGTCTTTGACAAAGAGAGTAGAAATCTAACAGACAAGAGGGTGATGGAGGGGAGAGAGCCTGATGAGTGAGCAGGTCCTGGAGCCAATGTGGAGAACTAACATTTACAGGTTGGCCCAGTGTGGGTTTTAAGGCCTTAGGTCTATTGAGACGAGAAGCTGCCGCAAGTGCACGCAGGCAGGGCTGCCATCCTCTACAGTGGGATCCATTTGTTTAGAGAAATAAGCAACTGCTCGCTGGACTGGCGTAGGTTGGCCCAGAACTCCTAGACCAATGCCCTTTTGCTCATCTGTCAATAACAGGAATGGATTTCCCGGGTCTGGGAGTGCGAAGGCTCATCTCAGAGAGCTTTTCCTGGATAAAGCAGAGAAAATGGGGTGTAGAAACAAATAAAAGCATGATCATGATCACCAGGCCTACTATGGGAAGGATCCATGGCAGTAAGGGAGAGTTGGTCCAAGTTTGGATGTCCTGGCCCCAGGTTCAGCTGACAAAAGGTCAGTCAGAGGGGCCTTTGCTGATCAGATGAGCAAGCCCATGAGTGTGTTGGAGGAGGGGGAGACACCTGAGTACACACGATTTCTCACCAAAACCTCCCTGTCAGACCCTCAACACTTTCTTTTGCTTGCTTTCATTCTAATGCCATTTCATTTTACCCATCCGGCTTTACATTATCTTAAGGCCCTTCAGAATATCCCTCTTCCATTCATTTCTTTTTTCAAACAGAGAAGCCCTAATCCACCATGACCTGCTCAGCTGGAAAATCCACACATCTTCCTGCTCCACGAAGCCTAGGCTATGATCAGTCTCAGTCCCGCAGTGAGCACACCTAGGTGTCCAGTGTCCCCTGGGCTGAAGCTGCAGCTCGTCATGGAGTACGTGCAGAAGGGATTTTGCAACTTGGGATTCTTACACATTGTCAGTCCAGTTGGAATTTCTCCTTTTAAAAATCCTCTCCAGAGGGCTACCCACCCTTCCTCCTCCCTGGATTCAAACCCTGCAGGGTGACCTTAGCCAAATTGGAAACATTAATATGCCCAAAAGATGCAGGCTTTGGACACCATTCCCTGCCAATTAAATCACTGGGTACAGGAATGAAAAACTACAGGGGCTGTCTACCTTAAATTGGTGTTTTTTCATCATTGTTTAGATGGTGTTCAATTCCCTTCTAAAACTAAGGTTTTGCTAAGTCTGGTAAATGCAAGTGAGGTGAGGTATGAGTGTTTGAAAAATTCTTGTATCTAGAATTTACAAAATAACGCTTAAAACTCAATGAGCAGAGAGAAATAACACCATTTTAAAAGGGACAAAAACAGTGTTGTAAATGAGTGGTGCCTCATTTGAAAAATGGACAAAAGACTTTAACAGACACGTCACCAAGAAGAGACACAGACGACAAGGAAGAACACGAACAGATGCTCAGCATCACAGGGCACTAGGGAAAGACAAAGGGAACAACAGTGACACCATCACACCTGGTAGGGGCTGAAAAATGCAAACCCTGCACAGGTGCTGCCCAGGATGTGGACAACAGGAGCCTCAACACTGCCTGCAGGAATGCTAAAGGGTGCGGTCACTGTCAAAGATCTTTGACAGTTTCTTTGAAAACCCAAAAACCTGACATACAGCCCAGCGATCACTGCCCCAGCTAGTTACCCAAATAATTTGAAAACACATTTGGGGGCCTCCCTGGAGGCACAAGGGGTTAAGACGCAACCTATGAAGCTGTGTGCAGTTGGGGAGGTGACACACATGGCGCAGCAGACCTCTCTTGACTCGTCCACTGCTCCCCCAAGCAGTGTATTTCAGTTAGCTGCCAGTTCTGCCCCCCACTCTGTCTCTGGTGAATCCTCTCAACCCCCTTATCCCTGGCCTGTACCCCAGTTCTTGTATGCATGAATAAATAAATCTTTAAAAAAATGAAAACTTATATTAAAAAACTCTGCATGCATGTAAATGGTTTTTTCTACTTTATTTTTTTATTAAGATTTATTTTTTTATGTTCCCCATACAATAGCACCCCCCTCATTTTGACCCCAATCCCTCTTCTCCCCTCCCCCCCATAGTATGTCTCTGGTTTATAGTTGCTTGTTGATTTTGATTTTTTCTTTATTATAGTTATTCTTTTTCCTAGTCCCGTATTTAGGTTTTCTAGATTCCTGCTATGAGTGAGACCATCTGGTATTTTTCTTTTTCTTTCTGGCTTATTTCGCTGAGCATGATCCCTTCCAGCGCCATCCATGTTGCTGCAAATTGCATGTGTTTATCTTTTTTGAATGCTGAGTAATATTCCATGGTGTATATATACCACATCTTCTTGATCCAGTCATCTATTTTTGGGCATTTGGGTTGTTTCCATAACTTAACTATTGTAAATAGTGCTGCTATAAACATAGGGGTGCAGGTGCCCTTGAAATGAATGTTTCTGTGTCATTTGGGTCAATGCCTAGGAGTAGAATCATGCATGTAAATGTTTATAGCAGCACACCCGTAAGTGTGAGCTGCCCATAGTGACTTCCTTCCAAAGACAACAGCCTCTAAATAGATGGGAAAAAGAGAAGCTTTTCAGGAAGAAATCTGGGAAAGTGTGCCTTAGCCAGGTGTTGAAGGTTAACACCATCAGTGATGGGTCAGGTGGACATAATGAGCACTGCCGTGGTGAGTGGACAATGTCCCTGCGCCCCTGGAGTCTGCTTCCCCAAACCCACAGTCCCAGTCAAAACAAAAAAACTAAATTGAGGGACAATACTCCTGAGCAGTGCTCCTTGATGGAGGCTAAGAGTAGGAAATTTAGGGTGGAGGGGTCACAAGACCTGAAACTGGAGGTGGGGGTAGAAGTGATTAACATAGTCATTAAATCAATTATGGAAATGAAAATCGCTGTGGGCCAACTGCTATAGCAAGTATCAGATGCTACAGGAAGTATAAGGAGGTGCAGACCAGAGGCGGGATACAGGGATGGAGCCACTGCAGAGACTCGCTGCTCCTGACAAATCAGCCCAGTCACACCATAGAAGTAATTAATTTAACAACAGATGACAATTCCACAAAGGAATGAGCCCTCCCAACTAGAACACGACCTCAGTGCCTTTTCTGCCCCAGGAAGACGCAGCTCTGCTCCCAAGGCTCCGCCTGGGGCCTGCAGGCTTCTCCTCACACACCCGCCCTCTCCAAGGGCAGCTCCTCCTGTCTACTGGTGTCTGCACAAGCATCGTCTTCTTTCCTTGTGTGTGTGTGTGTGTGTGTGTGTGTGTGTGTGTGTGTGCCCTCACGCCACTGAGAGGAGGACTCTGGTGAAGCTTTTCTTACAGGTGACCCAAGAACCGCCATCTGTGACCCCAACACCTCTCCCGAACATCACTCCTCACCAGTGTCAATGTTATAAAAACAAGGAAAGTCTGAGGAACTGTCATCCAGGCAAACTGGATGGGATTATGGAGCATCAAATGGACATTAGCAAAAACTGAAATGAAAGTATGGCATTTAGTTATTATGTCAACATTGCTGCATTAGTTGTTAAAAAAAAAAAACTGTACTCGTGTAGGATGTTAACATGGAAATGGTGTGGGAGAAACAAGACGTGTACTGCCTTTGCAACTTTTCTGTAAATCGAACAGTATTCTTTAAATGTTATTTTTAAAAATACTCTCAATATTTAATAGGTTATAGAAGGAAATACTTTCTCTTTTCCAGTGGTCCCAGGAATCACCGTCCAGGGACTGGAGAGAGGGGTTCTGAGCAGAAAAGCTGGAAACCTCACACACAGGGCAGGCTCCGGAGTCTCCTCTCCTCTGAGCCCTGCTGCTCTGACTCCTCACAGAGCATCTCACCCCCAGGACGCCGCCCTCCAGGACCCCCAACTCTGCCCACCTCAGCCCCCGCCCCGTCCTGGCGGCTCCACCAGAATCCGGAACAGGCGGCAGCGCCCCCGTGTGGCCACAGGGCTGAGCACAGGCGCCCAGAGCTGCCCTTTCTCCTGCTCAGCCAGGCCCTCCCCAGGCTCCCTGGGCCCCCAGCGGCAGGACAGGGATCTGCTCACAAGGGGGCGCCCAAGTCCAGTGTCAGGTCTGAAGTCCTCAAATTTTCTTGGTCCTATGGCCAAAGGACAAAGCAGGTTTCCAGGTCATAACAGCTGATTCCCAGATTATGGGCTGATCTCCCAAATATAGAGTTTCCTTTAGTCTTGGATGGATCCTTGGACTCCAGAGTCTCTGTCATTTGTTTCTGCTTCTGCTTCCAGAGGTGAAATCACTTCCACCTGGGAATTAACATTCAATTCTACCCAGGAGCCCAGGTCCTCACCCAGGAAAAGGACAAGGTTCCAGGAAAACGCCAAGACCCGTGGGCCAACCACCCATCCACGTCTTGCAGCAGGGGGGAGCAGGAGTGATCAGAGCCGGGGAGAGACACGAGGAGCTGGTGGTGGTGTGTGGTGGATCATTGGTGGAAGGACCACACCTAAGAGGAACAATAACTATAGAAAGATGACCCACGCTGTAAGGAAATAAATATACATATTTAAAAAATTTTCCATCCCTGAATGAGGGGAGGTTGAGGAGAGCCCCCAGGGCATGACTAGGAAGACGGGGAGGCTCCTGGAAATGGAGCAGAGGATGAAAATGGGGACTAGGGGATGGGGCCCAAAAGGAGTGGTGGGGGCACCTGGAAGGGTGGGGCTAGGAAGGGGCAGCATTGGGGACACTGTGAGGGGAAGGTCTGTGTGGGTGACGTGGCTCTGGCTGGGGCTGGGAGAGTCTCTGTCTCCCCTGGTGGGACTGCAGAGGGGCTGGAGCTGTAACTGACCAGGGAATCACTTAAGTTCTGGGCCTTTCCTGTCCGTGCAGGGCTGGTGTGACTCAAACACGCACACTCAGGTTGATGAAGGAAAGAGAGGAGGAGAGGACAGATGGTTAGGAGGAGGCCCCCATTTCCTGAGCCACAACATCCTCCCCAACTCCCCAATGCTGGGGTGACAGGGAGATTCCTGGAATCAAGAGGAGGTGATTCAGGGAATCAAGAGGAGAAAGGCCTGTGTTGCTCTGGAGGGCCAGCCCTGGGGGCTGATTCTGGGGCTCCAGGGCCCCACTCCCTGCAGGCGGGTCAGAGTCAGCCCTGCTCACAGCTCCAGGCTGCTGACAGCCCCTCTGTGCCGTGACCCTGCAGACACCGCTCTGGGGATAGTATAAAGAAAACAAAAGAGTAAAACTAAATGGGAATCTAAAAACAGTAGAACTCATTTTTTAAAATCACATATTTTGAAGGACACTTCAGAGGATGTGGAATCCTTGTCTGACAGCTCATTGCAATCAGGACCTTCACCGTCACGTGAGCTACTCTGGCCTCCACTGTTTCTTGTGAGAAAACAGCCACTGATCACTTTATCGCCTGAATATTTTACTGGTTTGTACCAAATCTCTTCCTCCTTTGCACCTAAAACAAAGTTCTGGCGTCTCCACAGTCTCTGAGGGGGAGGCGGCAGGAGGGGCCTCCCTCAGAGGCTCCAGCTCTGGGTCCCACGAGGCTGCGATGGGGATGAGATGTTGGCGGATCTGAACGGCCGTGATCAGCGTGGAAGGACCTGCCTCAGAGCTCATGCATGTGGCTCCTGGAGAAAACCCTCAGGTCCTTGTCCTGTGGGCGTCCCCTTAGCTGAGGGTCCACCGTGTGCAGGGAGTCACCCCAGAGAGGGACCAGGGGGGAGGAGCCTGGGCGGGAAGTCTCAGCCCCTGTGAGCCTGACTCTGTGACTTGGCACGTCCCTTCTGCTTCATTCTCCTCATGAGGAAGAGCCAGAGAGTCAGACACACTCACAGGGGGGAGTTGTCTCCCCTCATGTTTATCACCGAATTGGTGGAAAATCAAAAATCAACACAGAAGAACTTCTGGGCACTCATTGTTTCCATTCTGCCCACATGAAAAATAAGCTGCCTCCCACCCAAGGCCGCCCAAAGTCTCTCCCATCACAGAAGCAGCGTGATGTCAGCATCTCATCACGTGACTCAGGACCACGCAGAGGAAGTTCCTTGAGAGCATCTGTGCAGTGAAGCCGTCTGTGCTCAGCTCCTCGTGGGCTGAGGCAGTTCCCTGCCCCACAAGCCCTGGATGTGGATACAGTGGAGGACAGACACAGGGCAACTCGTAGACCCATTTCTTAATGTGGTTCTAAAGCCACTTAATTGAGATATAACTTATGACCATGAAGTCACTAGCTGAGGCTCACCTCTCATGTCCTTCCTGTAAGTAATGAGCAGGGCGACCCCCTCTGTCCTTGCTCACCGGGCACCAGCCAGCCCCCCACAGGCTGTTCCCTCCATGGGACCCTCACCCCCATCACTCCTCCCCAGGGCTTTGCTCCCATCCCACCATCTACACTGACCCCCTTAATGGACACAGGAACCTCCACATCCCTCCCTCCCCTGCTGCCCGACCTGCTCCCTGCCTGACCTCCTCTCAGCCCCTCTACAGGTGGGGGTGATGCAGTTACAAATGACTAGTCTCTTAGACAGGCATTAACAAGGTTGTCTTTCCCCTATGTCCCTACAGGTTTGTCTTTGATGGGCATTAGCAAGACTAAGAGTTTGTCTTCCCCCCATTTGTTGCAATTTCCCCCTTGTTTGAGAGATTTATCTTTATGACTCATCTCCCAGATGAATGTTCCTGCATTTCCTTTTTTTTTTTTTCATTTTATTTTTTCCTTTTTTTTTTTAAAGATTTATTTATTAATGCATACCAGAACTGGGGTACAGGCCAGACGTACGGGGGAAGGGGTGGTGAGAGGATTCACCAGAGACAGAGCGGGGAGCAAAACAGGCAGACTGATGAAATACGCTGCTGAGGGGAGCAGCGCACGAGACAGGAGACGTCTGCTGTGCCATGTGGGACCCTCACCCGCCGGCTGGGATCGAACTGGCGCTGCAGAGGCTGCAGACAGCTTCACAGCGCTGTGCTCAACCACCTGCGCCATAAGGGGAGTCCCGGGGTATTTATTTATTTTTAATAATACTCCAAGCCCTCACTGTTCCTTCTCTTCCGTGCTGCCACCTTTCAACCGCAATAGCAACCCTGTGCTGTCTGATTCTGTGTAGAAACGGGATGTCGTAGAGATGACCCACTCCCCACACTGCCTGGTTCCCCTCCCCCTCCCTGGTCATGGCCACTCATGGAGGCAGGACTAGTAAGGCACCTTCTATTACAAAGGAAAAGCACAACAATTAAAAGAAAACTGTGTATATATGTCTCTGGTGAAGCCTCTCACCCTCCCGCGCATCTGGCCTGTACCCCAGTTCTTGTATAAATAAATAAATAAATAAATAAATAAATAAATAAATCTTTATAAAAAATACCCCAATATACCTCTTGCTGCTGGAGATGGGGGCACCCAGAGGAGGAGAACAGAACTGAGCACAAAACAGTCATAATTCCCTTCTGGGGGGAACGTGGTCTGCTTAAACCCAAGAGGGATCAGATCAAAGGTGGTTTGGGAAGGCCAGATCTGTCAGGGATGGAGGTTGGAAAAAGTTCTGGGGGTGGGGGGGGGTTTGGCAACTAGGTGGAGGCTTCGTCCTCCCCCTGCTGGGATTCCCTAGTCCCTCTGGTCTGGCAGGAAGGGGGCAGCCTGCAACCCCTGTGGGCAGGTCTGGGGAAGCCAGATGTTTTAGGCAGGGGTTGGAAGGGGCTTGCCCTCCAGGAAGATGACACGCTACCCCCAGCTTCTCTGCCAGGGTAGAGTTTTTTTTTTTTTTTTAATTATGCATACAAGAGCTAGGGTGCAGGCCAGAGGTGTGGGGTGGGGAGTGAGAGGATTCACCAGAGACAGAGTGGGGAGCAGAACAGGCAGACTGACTGAAATACACTGCTGAGGGGAGCAGCGGGCGAGACAGGAGAGGTCTGCTGCGCCATGTGGGTAACTCCCTGGCCAGGGATCGAACTCGTGCTGCAGTGGTTGCAGATAGCTTCATACCGCGGAGACATAACCCCTTACACCACCAGGGAGGCCCCAGCAGTTTGTAATTCATACTTGATCCATGTCAGCTTCTCCTTGGAGCTGGCAGAGATGATTTTGCACTTAAGGGTGCACACTCAGGGGCCCAGAAGATAAGCATCAAGGCCTCCTTCTTGCTCTCCTTGGTCTGTTAGGTTGCGTCATGGAGGGCACAGTCCTGGTCTGGCAGTATCTTGACAAAGATGGGTAGGGGTTGTTCATGGCCTGGCCCACATCAGCTACCAGGATTTCTCTGCCCTCCGGGATGATGTTCTTCTTGTCCTCACACGGGCAGAAGAGCACCACCTTCTTGCGCCTCTTCACTTCCTGTGGCGTTGATGACTTACACACCTTCATGTCCTTGGACACTTTCCTGACACCTTCAGAGACAGCCACGCTGGAAGCCATGTTTCCCGAGAAAGCAAGGAGAGCCAGGAAAGGCAAGAGCTGCTATGGCTGCTGCCAGAATCTGACTGCATGTGGCCTTTCCCAGCCCCTTCTGTTTAGTATCAGATTCTCTATTTTATTTTTTTTTAAGATTTATTTAGATTCTCTATTTTAACAGAGGAGAAGCTGCAGCTCAGTGCAATAGAAGTTAAGACAGGGATGAAGACGACCCAGTCCCGCCTCTGCTGGAGCAGGAAAGTCATCAGGGAGAGACACAGGTCAGTGTGGGGAGGGATCTGGTGGGCAGGGCTGGGCCAGTCTCCCCACCTCCTCACATTATGCTAGTAGGAGCACAGACAGACACATGCAGGTACCCTTTGCAACAAGAGAAGTTAGGTGGTCTTTTCTTTTTAAAGATTTATTTATTTGTGCATATAAGAGCTGGGATACAGGCCAGAGTTGTGGGGGGGGGGGTGAGAGGATTCACCAGAGACAGAGTGAGGAACAGAACAGGCAGATCTGCTGAAATACACTGCTGAGGGCAGCAGCGGGTGAATCAGGAGAGGTCTGCTGTGCCATGTGGGTAGCTCCCTGGCTGGGGATCGAACTCGTGCTGTAGTGGCTGTGGCGAGCTTCATAGGTTGTATCTTAAACCCTTTCACCACCAGGGAGGCCCCAGAGTTTTACTTTAAAAGTTGGTTGGGGCAAAACCAGAAGACAGACCCTGGTTAGAGTGCCCAGAAGATGAGACTAAGGAGCGATTATGGGGTGGGTGAGCTCCCCCATGGACTCCATCTACACTTTTCTTTTCTTTTTTTAAAGATTTATTCATTTATGCATATAAGAGCTGGGATAAAGGCCAGAGATGCGGGGGGTGAGAGGATTCACCAGAGACAGAGTGGGGAACAGAACAGGCAGATTGACTGAAATACACTGCTGAGGGGAGCAGCGGGCGTGACAGGAGAGGTCTGTCTCGCCATGTGAGATGCACCCTGGCCGGTTGGGGACTGAACTCGCTCTGCAGAGGCAGCAGACCACCCCATAGTGCCGTGCCCAAGCCCATGTGCCACCAGGGAGGCCCACCATCTACACTTTTCTAAGGGCCTTCCTACCCCACATATCCAGACTTAGTATTTCTCTCCTTCTCTTCCTATAGAAAGAAAACATTTTGTGAGAGGTCAGGGAGGAGGCAGGACCAAGAAGTCCTGAGGAACTGGCCTGTCCTGGTCTTCAGGACAGGATCAGGGAACATGAGGAGAAAGCACGTGTGGGAGCTGGGCCAGCCTCCTCCGTCCTTAGCAGGGACATTTCCTTTTTACCTGCAGCTACTCAAGTGAGGTCCCCATGACCAAAGTCATCAGTTGAAATATTTGTCCTTCATTTTTCATACCAAGGAGTTTCATGAGCTTTACAAAAAAGTGTCAGCAAACCTGGCTCTCAGCTGAGAAAGTGCATGTATGTGAGACCATGCCTCACAGTATCAAGCAGATGTTAGACAAGAAATCTCAGACCTCATATGAGGTCTTCTCTACCTGAGAGCCTCTTCCTCCAAATCACAGGTCCAGTGAGCACAGCCCCAAGGAGAACCAGGACAGCAATGATGTCCACAGTGGGTAAGGAGGACTGAGGAGGTGGCTCTGGAAGGGAAAAGTTGCGACTCTGACTTTCAGGCCTCAGCCCCCATCCTGCTGGAGGGCTCCAGAAGGGCTCCTGATGCCCCTGAGAAGCTCTGTGCCCATGACCCCCTCCTTACCCCATCTCAGGACTCGGGGATCCAGCAGCCCCTCATGCTGCACACGGCACGTGTATCTCTGCTCCTCTCCAGAAGGCACCACCACAGCCGCCCACTTCTGGAAGGTTCCATCCCCCCCAGGCTGGGTGTCCACCAGCTCCATGTCATGGGTCAGGTCCTCCCCATCTCACTGCCAGGTCAGGATGATGTCCACAGGGTAGAAGCCCAGGGCCCAGCACCTCAGGGTGACCTCATGGTCAGAGGTAGCATGGTGGGTCACGAGTGTCTTTAGGAGTTCTGAAAATTCATACTTTAGGTTACTTTCATAGGCCACTGAAGCAGCCTCATGTGACCATCCTGAGAATGGACAGATAATTGCACTGGGTGGACAGAGTGCAAAACTGGAACACCAGCCTGGCCTTGGATCACTGGGATAGTCTCCTAATCCTTGGAAAGTTCTAGAATCAGGGTGCAGGGTGCAGGGTGGCAGGCTGCAGGGCTCTGAGGGAGAGACTAGAGACTTCTCGTCTTGACCTGGATAGAGGCCCAAGTGACTCAGGAAAGTTGGAGTCAGGATCCAAGACCTCTGAGAATCAGATGTGAGCAAGAAATACATGGTAAACTAGAACACCGCCAGGATCAGAGAGATCAGTTATTTCAGGACTGTTTCTCACCTGGAGAGAGCGCCTTCCTTAATTGCCCCCAGGAAGGGCTGGCACTCTAGGGGTCACTTTTGAGGATCTGGACACCAAGGAGGACTCCTCACCTTCTGGGGCCATAGGAGGGTGGTATCTGGCCTTGAGCCCACTCTGCTTCCCTGTGCTGGACGCCAGCCTTGGCCCTAGGGGAGGCCCGAGGCAACTCTTACTTGCACGCAGTGTCCGGTTCCCTTTCTTCAGTTGTCCTTGGAGCCACTGGCCACACTCGCGTTCCAGGCGGGGAGTGTGGAATTCCGAGCGAGGACCTCCTCCCACTCACCCTCCCAGGTCTGCACCTCCATGCCCGCTGGGGTCCTGGCGCGCAGCTCCTCCATCAGGGTGAGGGGATCAACGCCGTCGTAGGCGAACTGATTGAAGCGGCTTAGGCTACCGTCCAGGCCCACTTCACAGCCATCCCTCACCTGCAAGGTGTGAGGCACCGGCCGCCCCCGCCACGTCAGCCGCGCCCACTTAGCACCTCCCATCCCCAGGCAAGCGCAGCTGCTGGGGATTTGTAATAAACTAAAATAGAAACAGGGTAAAAGTTCCAAGGCCTCGAGGGGAAGCTCGGACCCAGAGACTGGAGGGAACCCCTGCCCGTAGGTGGGGATCACGCACCTGTTCCGCTCTGGGTGTAGTGTATCCGCAGGTTGCTCAGTCGGAGCCTGGACAGGTGTATGTGGCTCTCGACAATCCGCTTTTGGCTCTCCCAACCCCTCTAGCTCCATCCAGGGCACTGTTGCCTCCATTTTCAGACTCGGGTCATTGTTGTGGCACCACAGGAACTGCGTGTCGTCCACGTAGCCCACGCAGATGAAGTGGGGTTCCCTGGGGCCAGGCCAGGACATCGCGGTGTGCAAGTACATTACAGAGTGGGAGCCTGGGGGAGGGGAGGGGCTGAGACCCCAACTCTCCTCTGGGCGCCAGTGTCTGGGTCCGAGGATGAAGGGGCCGGGCAGGGGGAGAGAGCAAGGGATTCGTGAGAGTAAAAGGGGGTGGCAGGAAAAGGTCAGGGCACAGGAGTGGGTGGAAGGGAGGAGCAGGACACCGAGGTGTGGGGTTTGATGCGGGTGGAGGAGAGGGCGGTTGGGGGACTCTTCCTGGGTCCTGGCCACTGCAGGGTCCTCTCACTCCTTCCAGGCCAAAGCCTGGAAGGACTTTTCTCCTCCGAACTTTTCCCCTCCGAACTTCGCACTCACCTGCCCAGGTCTCAGTCATGACCAGGGCCCCGGACAGCAGCAGGAGGAAGGTTGGGGGTGGCATAGTCTGGATCCTCCTGGTCTGGGAAGACTATAAAACTCAGTTCAGACTTTACACCCCGAAAGCCTTGACGTTGATTGACTTATCTGGACGGTCGTGTACAGGGAAATAGAACTGGGCGTGTACAGGGTGAGGACTTGGCGCAGCCTGTGACAGAGCAAAGTGGAGATGAATATTCCCTTCGCTTGGCTCCCCACCCAAACACTGTCCTGAGGCCTGAAGCCCTGAGAACCAGCCTGAGAGCTGGGGCTGGGTCCCGACCCTCCTGCAGGTGGCTCTTGGCTCTGGCGTCTTTGCTTCTGCATTGAGTAGCCTTTCTCACACCCTCTCTCTGAGTACCAGGGTCTGTTTCAGTCAGTGATTCTCAAAATTTCTGTCTTTATGATCTGAATACACTCTCACAGATGAATGAGGATCCAAGGTAATTTTGTTGGTTATATCTATCAATATTTGCCATACTAGAGATCGAAAATTAAAAAATGCTTATTCATTTAGAATGATATTAACAACCCTACATGTTAATAGGAATAAAATATTTTTATAAAAACTTTTTTCCAAAATAAAAACTATAGTGACAATATTAGGGGGCAGGATGTCCTGAGCAAGCTTCATACAGGCTTTGTGGACCCCACCCCCACTCCAGACCAAAGCCATCAGGACATTGGGAAAGACAAATCCCATCACCACCAAAGGGAGGGTGGCTGGGACCTGAGGGTGGGGTTAAGCTGCCAGGTTTGGTATAAAACCAGACACGTGGGCTTGTGTTGGCCGCACATGGCTCTTGGCTCGTCCCCAGCTCTCAGCGTGCCCTTGGGATTCCAGGTCAGCAGAACTTGTAGGATGCATTCATGAATTTATCTCCCTCTTTATCTCCCTGAGTTATTCATTTCTAAATTTCCCCTTCTTTGGTAAATTAACTTTTTATTAACCATTTTTGTGTGCCTGCAGTCAAGCCTTAATAAGGCCCTTCTAAGTGCGCAGGTGAGGACCCACAGTCACACAACCAGTTTCATAAGGGGGTTGCCCTGTAAAAGATTGGTGTTCAACGTGGTTGACCAGGTTACACCTGTGGTTGACCAGCCCAAAGTAACTTTCCTTGCGATGGTCACCACAAGTGCCACTAGGTCTGCAGGACGTGTGGTGTAATCTTTGTCTCAGGTCTTGAAAAGTCTGCTTTTTCCCCTGCTTGTGTACAGCTCTCTCTTATGGGTGTGTTTTTGACCAAAGCATGGCCTCAACCATGAGCTTAAGCAGTTGTATCCCTAGTTTGAGTTCTTTCGGTTTTTTCCAGCCTTGAGTTTAAGTAGCCTTTTTCCATTAAATATTATCACCAGTTTTATAAATGTACATAATTTGATAAAACCTGGTATATGGCACATTTTTTTACTTCTGTACACAAATGTGGGTGGTTTATAAGCCATCCCTACTTTACAGTCTTTGCTTCTGGGTTTTTTTTTTTTGGGAATGTGCATAAGCGCCATTTGCTACATTCTTGTTTCTATGAGAGGTAGATGTTCTACTTCACATACTGAGAATGTGCAAGAACGCATTCAGGCTCTTAACTTAGCCATGCAACAACAAATTCAGGCTCTTGATTTAACTATTAAGAGTATGAGGGATGAAAACCATAACATTTTTGAGTCAGCTTTTAAAAGCATGCAGGATCAAGCTTGTAAAAGTATGTAGGGCCAGCTACAGGCCGCCCTCCACGAGGACTGCAAGAGGGCAGAGTTAGAAGAGGAGGATTATCACGTGTTAAACATCTTAAACACATCAAGACAAAGTCCTTCTCCGTGTGACAAGGCCCCTCCCACGCAGACTCCTGAGGCGTCACAGCCTCCACTGCCCTCCAGGGAAGAAAAAAAAAATGGCATCTCCCCCCACACTAGATGGGGCACCCACTTTTGCAGGAAGAATCACCCTGATGCAGGACAGTTTCCTCTCCGACAGCTGCCAGTGGGTGGCTTGAATGAACATGGGTGACCTGCTGGGTACTTTTGGTCACACCATCCCTTTAGCACCGCGGACCTCCTAAATTGGAGGAGATCTGTCCCCTCATACCGGCAGGCTGCTAAGAGGATGGCGAACTTGTCTGCATTTATCTTCCTCTCCCAACGCCCTAACAGTCCATGCTCACTGCAGGGAGGAGGGACATTGGAAGTACAGTTGTCCCAGATTACAGGGGAGCAGCAGACACAATAATGACAGAAGACAGGACAGAAGACAGAGGACACCACGACATGACGATTCACCCAGGGGTGACTGGACGGAATATAGACAGAGCACACAGAACCCAGAACCACGGAGAGAGGAAAGGAGAGAAATGATAGCCCAGAGTAGAGGCTCAGATGAAGATAGGAGGGAATATAGACAGAATAGAAGGAATCTAGAGCCAATTACAGAGGAAAGGAGACAAATGATATTCATGGAGAAGGTTCAGATGAAGAATAGGCGTTCCCGGGGGCTCCACTAAATCTAAAGAAGCCCATTACAATAACCGCCTCAGAGCCCCGATAACACTCGCTGTGGGGGATCGTCTGATTGATTTCTTGGTGGACACTGGAGCGACATTCTCAGTTCTGAATTCTAAATTGACTAAAGTGAGCAAAGAGACCGCAGCAGTCACTGGGATCCCAGGAAGGCCACAAGAGAAAGCCTTCTTACAACCTCTGGATGCCGGCTGGGCACCACACAGCTCCAGCACAGCGTCCTGTACATGGAAGAGTGTCCAATCCCGCTGCTTGGTTGTGACCTTTTAAGTAAGCTTAACGCACAAATTATGTTTTCACCCAAAATTCTGAGGCTTCACCTACAGGTACCTCCAGAACATGCTCTGTAGTTCCAGATGTTTTTTACTCAAGATGTTCCACCAAAAGTGAAGTTTTACCTTCAGAAATCATTGAACGAGTAAGTAAATGGGTATGGGCTGGTGGGACCCCAGGACGTGCAAAAAATGCAGAGTCTATAAAGATAGAAGTGATTGCAGGGGGCCTCCCTGGTGGCACAGTGTGTTGAGTGCTGCGCTGTGAAGCTGTCTGCAGCCTCTGCAGCGCTGGTTCGATTCCTGGCCGGCCAGGGAGATTCCCACATGGCGGGGCAGGCCTCTCCTGCCTTGCCCACTGCTCCCCTCAGCAGTGTATTTCTGCCTGTTCTGTTCCCCATTCTGTCTCTGGTGAATCCTCTCACCATCCCTCGCTTGTGTCCTGTACCCCAGTTCTTGTATAAAAATAAATAAATCTTTAAAAAAATAAAAGAAGTGATAGAAGGAAACAAAACCCCAAGGAGGAAGCAATACCCCTTAAAGAAGGAGGCCTTGAGGGGAATTGAGCCAGTGTTAAAAAGATTCCTTCAATCTGGACTCATTAGGCCCTGCCGCTCACCATACAGCACTCCAATGTTGCCAGTGAGGAAACCCCATACAGGCCGTTTTGTCCAAGATTTTTGGGCCATTAATGACATTGTCCAGGATTTATATCCCGACTGTGCCTAATCCCTACACCTTATTAACTGCCATACCTGGTGACTTTGGATGGTTTTCTATATTATATCTTAAAGATGACTTTTTCTGTATCCCAATAGATGTTCAGGATCAACTGCTTTTTTTTTTTTTAAAGAGGTATGTATTTTTATTTATTTGTTTGTTTGTTTTGTTTATACATGCACTGGGTACAGTCAGAAGTGCGGGAGGGTGAGAGAATTCACCAGAGCCAGAGCGGGGAGCAGAGCAGGCAGAAGGACTGAAGCACACTGCTGAGGGGAGCAGCGGGCGGCAGGAGAGGTCTGCGAGCCATGTGGGAACCTCCTCCGGTGTCCGGGGAGCAGCCGGGAATCGAACCGGTGCTGCAGAGGCCGCGGGCAGCTTTGCAACCCAGCGCTCAACTGCTGCACCACCAGGGAGGCCCAGGATCAACTGCTTTTTGCCTTTGAATGGCAAGACCCTAAGTAAAAGAGCACCCTCCGGTATTGCCGGCCTGTGCTTCCACAGGACCTCCCTGGTGGTGCAAGGAGTTAAGACGCAACCTATGAAGCTATCAGCAGCCACTGAAGCAGGAGTTCTAGCCCTAGCCAGGGAGCTACCCACATGGCACAGCAGACCTCTCCTGACTTGCCAGCTACTCCCCTCGGCAGTGTATTTCAGTCAGTCTGCCTGTTCTACTCCCCACTCTGTCTCCAGTGAATTCTCTCACCCTCCACGCCTCTGGCCCACACGCCAGTTCTTATATGTATAAATAAATCTTAAAAATAAAAAAAGAGAGTTATAGGTATCCCAGAAGGTGAGGAGAGAGACCAAGGCACTGAGACACTATTCAAGGAAATTAAGCATGGAGTTTGGTAATTGTGTCACCATTGCTTTATTAGCTATAAAATAAATAACAACTTTAGTCATGCAAGATGTTAACAAAGTGGAAATGGTGTGGGGTAAACAAGAACTGTACTACCTTTGCAACTTTTCTGTAAATTTAACAGTATTCTTTAAATGTTATTTTTTTTTTAATGTCCTCAATACTAAATAGATTGTAGAAGGAAAAAATGATCCACTTTCCTGTTTTCCAGAGACTGGAATCCAGGGACTTGTTTTGTTATCCAGGGACTGGAGGGGTCCTGGGGAGAAAAGCTGGAAACCTCACACCCAGGGCAGGCTCCAGAGTCTTCTCTCCTCTGAGTCCTGCTTCTCTGACTCCTCACAGAGCATCTCACCCCAGGACACCGGACCCCAGAGCCCCCAACTCTGCCCAATTCACATCCTGCCCCATCCTGGCGGCTCCACCAGAATCCGGAGCAGCGCGGCAGCGCCCCTGTGTGGCCACAGGGCTGAGCACAGGAGCCCAGAGCCGCCCTTTCTCCTGCTCAGCCAGGCCCTCCCCAGGCTCCCTGGGCTCCCAGCGGCAGGACAGGGATCTGCCACAAGGGGGCGCCCAAGTCTGTGTCAGTTTTAGTGTCCTCATTTTTAGTCTCCAGTGGACATGACAACTGGTTCCTAGATTCTGAGAAAATCCCCAAATATAAAGGTTGCCTCAGTCTCTTGGGATGGAAACTTAGATCCCAGGGTCCCTGTAATTTGTTTCTGCTCTGCTTCCAAGGACGAAAGGCCTTCCTCCTGGGAATCACCTGACATTCTCCATCCTTGGAGGAGGGGAAGGCCTAGGAGAGCCCCCAGGGCACTGACTAGGAAGATGGGGAGACTCCTGGAAAAGAGAGAGAAGATGGAAATGGGGACTTTAGGGGACAGAGGTGGAAAGGGGTACAGTGGGGAGCCAGAGAGGACCGGGCAGGGACGGGGCAGCATCGGGGACACTGTGGGGGGAAGGTCTGTGTGGGCTGATCTCAATTACAATACCCAGTCAACCAGCAGATGAGAAGTGCCTGGAGAGCAGACTCACAACCCCTGAAACTATAGATGTGGAGCACATTTTCTAGTCACCTTCTTCCCCTTTTTCTTTTTTCCTTCCCCTTACAACTGCTACTGTATGATTATTCTGTTAATAAAAAGGCCAGGATCTTGCTCTTCAGCAGCATGCTGCATTATGTAGCCTGCTCCATGACTCCCATTTCTTTATCAGTGTGGTGTTGCCAGATGCAACACTTGGTAAAACACCCATATTTCCAATAGCCAGTCAACTAGAAGGGAAAAAAGAACCTTATTGGATATATGCAAACTAACATTTTGACATGAGAAAATAGAATACTTAGTAAAAGTTTTACTGCTGCAAACCAGCCGCAACAGCCTGGGTGTCAGGGGTTCCTGAAATATGGGACAGCGTCGGCGCGATTGTAGAAAATGAGTGAGGATGAGATGCAAACACTTAATCAGGGTGCGGCCCGGACCCTTGTCAGACAACATGAGTAGCATGGCTTCCAGCATTTTACATCCTTGGGAGAGAGAAAGAAAGGAAATATTTCAGTTAGCTTTTATATATATATATTTTTATTGAAAGATATATCAGGGCCTCCCTGGTGGTGCAGGGGTTAAGATACAATCAATGAAGCTATCTGCAGCCACTGCAGCACTAGTTTGATCCCCAGCTAGAGAGCTACCCACATGGTGCAGCAGACCTCTCCTGACTTGCCTGCTGCTCCCCTCAGCAGTGTACTTCGTCAATCTGCCTGTTCTGTTCCCCACTTTTCTCTGGTGAATTCTCTCGCCCCCCTATCTCTGGCCTGTACCCCAGTTCTTATATGGATAAATACATAAATCTTTTTAAAAAAAGATATATCGGGCCTCCCCTGGTGGCGCAGGTGGTTGAGCCCTGTGCTGTGAAGCTGTCTGCAGCCTCTGCAGCGCCGGTTCTATCCCGGCCGGCTGGCGATGGTCCCAAATGGCGCAGCAGAACTCTCTTGTCATGCCCGCTGCTCTCTTCAGCAGTGTATTTTGTCAGTCTGCCTGTTCTGTTCCCCGCTCTGTCTCTGGTGAATCCTCTCACCCTCCTGCGCATCTAGCCGGTACCCTGGTTCTTGTGTAAATGAATAGATAAATCTTTAAAAAAAAGATATATCATATATCAAAAGATATATTTATGGGCCCAGCTTTGCATAAGTTTTGTAGTTTTCTTTAGTTTCATGACAAAACTGTAGTTTTATTTCTTAGTGTGAAAGAAGTTTAAAAGAATTAATGTTCATAGAGAGAAAGGAAGAAATAACATTAGGAATAAAACACCCAAAGTTCCCCAGCCCCTCGTGGGTAAAGACCCAAACACACAGCCTTGGCCCAAAGCAGGCCACTGTGGCCTGAAAGGTCCCCCAATGCTAAGGCACCTTCAGGTGGGGACCTGGGAAGTGGATGAAAGGAGCCAGTAAGTCTGGGCCAAAAGGAGCAAAATTAAAGTACAAGGGAAAGGTCTGTCTCCCCCCTGGGTCTCTTCCAGGAGTCTCCTTCCATGTCTCTAAGTTCCTGGTTCAAGTCCAAAGCCAAGAAGCAAGGCAGCTTCTCCACACGCCTCTCTCCTGTGTGTCTCCCGGGGCTCTCTGTGCTGGCAAACCTTTATGTTCTGAGAAAATCATCCATCAGAACAGCCTGTCACAGCTGACACTCTTGGTGTCTGTCTGTCATGAGCAGCCCCAGAACTTGCCATCAACCTCCTGGGTATCCTGCCCCTGGTACATCAGAAGGCATCAGTGTCCGGCACTCTTTGGGGCATCAGCAGGGCAGGATCTCAGTTTAAACAAGAGCTTTAGTTCAAAGAAAACAGATCATGAGTCATGTAGCATGTATGTGCAGCCTGCATGTGTGCAGATTCCTCTACTAGGTATGGGCCCTTCCTTCCTGGCCCCCTCTCAGAAAGACAGAGCTAAGGTAGGGGAGAGGACACTGTGGTTCTCACCCCTGTGCTCAATTGCAACCACTCAGGCTCAGGGAACAGCAATGAGGTTTCTCTAACAAACAGGAGAGCAGGGAAATAAAGAGTTTCTAAGGCCTCAGTGGCCAGCTGTGTCACCCCAGATAGTGTCCGCTGTGTCCAATAGTCCCAAATTAAGGCTGCCTGTGTAAGGTGGTACAGTCCCATCAGGGAGGGCCTGGAGCTGGTGGAACAGCCGGAAGCACTGGGCCAGGACCCAACCCATAGTGGCAGCAGGAGGTGTTCCCCGGGGGTGCTCCCCTCTGAGCATCACCCCAGCAGGCACAGCCACAGTCTGAATGCTGGGCCTGAAGGGAAGGAGGCAACAGCACCGGGAGGTGGTGCCGGACAGTCAGCAGCAATGACAGGTCTCAAAGCTGACCTTGCTGCTGTAGCCCCAGTGGGCTGCATGCCCTGGGGTGGTGTGTGGGGACAGAGAGCCTATGCTGCCAGATTGGTTGCCGCCATTTCCATGACACTGACGGTGGCTGCTGCTAAAGTGCCCACCTACTGTCACCCACTGCCACTCCCGCTGCTGGGTGCAGTGGCCACAGCTGTCAGGGTGGCCTCAGCCCTGTCCTCAAGCAGCGGCCTTCTGGAGCCTGCCAGAGCTGGTGGGGTCCATTCATACCCAGCTGATGCCCCCCAGCTATCATCCCTAGCTCAGTGAGGAGGTCCTTAGCGAAGCTGTCATGTGGCACCCACTGCAGGGCGGCCTTGGTGCTGCCCAGAAGCAGCTCCTCTGAGGGGCCAGGGATGGAGGAGCCAAGCCCTAGGTGCTCCTGTGCTTAACCCTGGCTTGCTCTGGGGGAGGGGCCCTCTGAAGTCTGTCTGCCCCCTGTCAGGAAACTCCCCCTCTGCCACCACCTCTAGAGCTGCGCCCACCAGCTCCCACCTGCACACACAGGGTGCCAGGGTAGGAAAGCCCCACTGCATCTGCCAGCCCTTTCAGACTCCTGCTCCCACTGGCCTCTGGCTGTGCCCACTGGGGCAGCTGCACCAACAAAGCCCACATGTCCCACCACTCAGGGGGCAGGACAGAGCTGGGTAAGCCACAGGGATCTGGAGTCAGTGTTACACACTACACTATTATATACAGACATATACACATTCACATGTATCTATTAATGCCTTTAGTAAATTTTACTTGAAAAATCTATGTTGTAAATTTGTATGAAACGAGTAAGAAATCCATCCAGGAATAGTGACAGATTTTCCTTATGCTGAACCACTTCCTCATGTCCACCTGGATATGCCTTCTGGGAGAGAAAGCAAAACAGACCCCCCAGAACATGTCTTGTCTTTTTCCTCCCAGGTCCTCACAGCTCCCTGATCACCGACATCAGGGGGATCCCAATTTGGCTGTGTGGCATCGGGCAACCCCACACTGACAAAGACGCGGGAGGCGTGGAGCAGGCTGCATAATGCAGGCTGCCGCTGCGAGCAAGATCCTGACCGTTTTTATTGGTGGAATAATCATAGAGCATCAGCTACGTGCGTTAGGAGGACAAGGAGAAAGGATGGGTGAAACTCGGGAATGTCATCAAGGGCTTGGGGAGACATGAGTCTGCTGACTATGTTATCAGCTTGATGACCAAGTGTTGTAATCGAAAACTGGACCCCAAACCCCCGGCCATGTTTCTAATCTTATTAAGAAGGCATTCCACTGATCAGCCTCTGGGGTCCCTTGTCATACATCAGTCCTCAGCGCCCAGGGTGTTCCCGGTCCTACCTCTTGATGCACACCCTTTCCAGAGTGATCCAGCTTTCTGCTCTTGATTGGTATGAAAGTCACCTTGTAAGGTTTGGCTCATATGACTGTGACTGGACCGTTCTGACCTTGGTATAGGAATGCAGAACTGCAGGTAACCGTAATGGTGGCTGAACGGGCCACTGAAGTCTGGCAGACCCACATGGTTGAGCCCCAGGATGTATGTGGGCGTGTTACAAACGCTCAGGTCTCGCCCAGATCCAGCAGCTCAGAGTGATGAACAGGGAGCCTGGGAATCTCTTCTTCAACATGCCCTGCATGTGAGGCTGACGCACAGCCAGGTGGGAGTCATGGTTTTGACCTGCTGCTAAAAGTGTGATATGAAAGCAGCACATCAGCACCAGCGCTTTTATAAACACAGACTCTCGGGCTCTGTTCTAGACCTTCTCAGTCTTCATAAGCATCCCAGTGACTCCTCGGCTCACTGAAGTGGGACTCTTTGATCTTTGTGTCTTCTCCACGTGGGGTCAGACTGTGCAGTGAGTGGGGCTTTGGTCTGATCAGGTCACCCAACAAATATCATTTACATCATATCACCTCCCAGATCTATTTCTCAGTTTACATATTTCACCTGTGCTCCAGGCTTGTCTGACCTTTGCCACCATCACTGTATTTTCAGTAACCCTCAGCTTCAACTCTCCTAATGAACACCTTGGATGCCATTTCCACAAATGTGCTACTTCTGAAGCCTGCTCGTGTCACCGAGGGCTCCACATCTCCACTTCACAGTCTGAGATGTTGGGTGGCATCCTGACCCATCTTTCTCACAACCCAGATGTTACATTAGGAAATGCTGTAAAGTCCATCTCTAAATATATCCAGATCCAAACACTGTGTTACTTTCCTCATCATACCCCATAAAGCTACCAAATTTTCCATCTTAGAACCTGTGCTAGTTTCCCACATTTATCTTCCCACCTATCACCTTCACCTCTTGATTCTGCACAGCAGCCAGACGGAGGCTTCCAAAAAGAAGTTGCACCATATCAATCTCTGCTCAGAAAGTTCTGGTAATCCCACATCTTACTCAGAGAAAAACCAGTCTTCAGTGACAAGAATAAATATTTGGCAGTTATTTCTTTTTAGGAAAAGTATAGGTTTTTCACTTTGAAAAAAGCAAAAGCACAATGTATCAGTTTAGCTAGAAATCCAGCAGCCAAATATACTACTTGGCCATCAATGTTCCCTTTCCAAATACATTTAGATGCACAATATTTTACAATTATTTCATGATGGTTTTAAATTAAAAGCCATAAAATCTTTAGTTAAATAGCCCCACATCTGGATTGAATCATGGTAGTATAGATATTTTTTAGAAATTCCAGTGTAGGGCCTCCCTGGTGGTGCAAGGGGTTAAGACACAACCTATGATGCTATCCTCAGCCACTGCAGCAAGACTTCGATCCCTGGCCAGCCAGGGAGCTACCCGCATGGTGCAGCGGACCTCTCCTGACTTGCCTGCTGCTCCCCTCAGCAGTGTACTTCAGTCAATCTGCCTGTTCTGTTCCCCACTCTGTTTCTGGTGAATCCTCTCACTCCCCCACTTCTGGCCTGTACCCCAGTTCTTGTATACATAAATAAATAAATCTTAAAAAATAAAGAAATTCCAGTTTATCTATTCATCAGTAAAATGCATTTCACAATGTCCCCAAAGAAGAAGCTTCCTGTGTGTCAGGAGTTGACAGTGTCATCACACCTGCTAGGAAGTGGGTCACTTGCACAGTCACTACTAGATTCCATCAGACCTGCTGTCATACTGAGGCTTCCCGTGAACAAAGTACTACAAGTGGTCATTGCCAGACCAGCAGGAAGACGGAGCTCACTCCTGACACCAGACACCACCTGAATCCTGTACTTATGTTCCCTTGTCATGGTGCTGAGCCTTGGTGCTATTAAGCACAATGAGTTTTCCTTAATGAATTTTGGGAGTTAAAGCAAAGGTATATTACCTGGCTCCCTCAATAATTTACTATCTCTCCAACTTTTTAAAAATTATTGATGAGACTATATAAGTTATAGATTCACTGGCTAGGAAGACACGGTGACCTCTTAGGTCAAACCCTGGTGTTTACCCATGAGGTTGGTTTCTCTTGGTCTCTCACCATGACCATCATCTATCTGTCAGCAGTGCCCTCAATGTGGAGTTTCAAATGCTGTCATTGCTATGTCTCCTGGCTGGATATAGATTATTTCCCCTCATTAAAAATATTTAATAATGGAGCAATAATGTGCTCAGGGTGTCCCCGGTGGTGCAATGGGTTGTGCACAGTGCTACGAAGCTGTCCACAGCCTATGCAGCGCAGGTTCACTTCCTGGCCCACCAGAGAGTTATTGACATGGCATGGCAGACCTCTCCTGTCTCACCTGCTGCTCCCCTCAGCAGTGCTTTCAGTCCGTCTGTTTGTTCTGCTCCCCACTCTGTCTCTGGTGAATTCTCTCACCTTCCCGTGCCTCTGGCCTATACCCTATTTCTTGTATAAATAAATCTTTAAAGAAAAAATAATGTGCTCAGTCTTTGTAAAGTCAGCATTGAATAATTACTCTCTCTCTTTTTTGGAAAGATTTATTCATGCACAGAAGAACCGGGGCACAGGCCAGATGCATGGGAGGTGAGAAGATTCACCAGAGCCAGAGCAGGGAACAGAACAGGCAGACTGACGAAATACACTGCTGAGGGGCGCCGCGGGCGAGACAGGAGAAGTCTGCCATGCCATGTGGGTTGCTCTGTGGCTGGCGAGGATCGAACTGGCACTGCAGAGGCTGCAGACAGCTACACAGTGCTGCGCTCAACCTTCTGCACCATCAGGGAGGCCCTAATTTCTCATTTTTCACAACCATTTCCTGCTTGCTGCTGTGCTTTTCTTCTGTCACCTTCTTCCATAACTGTGGTCTCTTTCCTTCAAAGGAGGAATGAGCCTCCAATTCTACCCCACAATGTAAATTATTGTTCACAGCTGAAGTCAAAAGAAGAGGTGAATGTCTGTATGGTGAGCTGAGCCACTAATAAGTGGCCTTAAGATCTGAAGACATGAAAATCACCATCATGAATGGAAACTGAATGGCTTCATCAGCACTATCCCCAGGGCCTCTGGGATCAAACCCCTGACCCACACTTACCTGCAACCTGAGTGTAGCTTCCTCTTTGTCCTCCTGTGGGATGAATCATCATGTGAGACAAGGGAGGAGTCAGCCCGTGCAGTCCTAAAGGAATCTTCTAATCCTGGAATACTGTGACTAAAGACCCAGGTCAGGACTGGGAAAAATGAAGAAAGGAAGTGCGGGGACTGGACCAAATGCCTTCTGGGCAACATGTGTGTGGATGGTACTTCCCATTAACCAGGCAGGGCAAGTTCTCCCTCGGACTTGAAAGCCCCCAGTGGACAAGATCCCCCCAGTCCCTTCCCTACCTGAGTGCTTCTTCCTCCAGATCACAGCTGCAGCCACTGCAGCTCCAGTGAGCACAGCTCCAAGGAGAACCAGGTCAGCAATGATGCTTTTGAAGTTCTCAGAAGGGCTCCTGATTCCCTTGAGAAGAGGCCCTGTGCCCAAGTCCCCCTCCTTACCGCATCTCAAGATAAGGGGCTCCAGCAGCCCCTCATGCTGCACATAGTATGTGTCTCTCTGCTCCTCTCTAGAAGGCACCACCACAGCCAACCACTTCTGGAAGCTTCCATCACCTGCAGGCCTGGCGTCCACCCAATCCATGTCCTGCATCAGCTCTTCCCCATTTCTCTGCCAGTTCAGGCTGATGTCCACAGGGTAAAAGCCCAGGGCCCAGCACCTCGGGGTGACCTCATGCTCAGAGATGGGGTTGTGGGCCACATGTGCCCTTTGGGGGTCTGAGTGGGAAGAATCGGAAATTTTATGGTTTATATTTTCTCCATGGACACTGAAGCAGCTTCATGACGATCCTCAGAATGGACAGGACAATATGCTTGGAAGAAGGAAGCACAACCCCCAGAAACCAGCCTGGTCTGGGAGTCCGGGAGAGTAGGTGAGAGCCTGGGGTAGGATGCGGGTCTCTAAGCATTTTGTTGCTGACTTGGGTGGAGGGTAATGACACAGACAGGCAGGAGTGAGATCTCCAAAAATGCTCTCTGACTAAATATCAAGATCTTGAGGGAGAAACTCATTGTTCCTAAGAAGACTGCCAGTGAAAAGGATCCTATGCAGGGTGATTTCAGGGGGTGTCTCCCCTCTTTCTCAGGAGAAACTGGATTCCTTAACTGTCCCTCAGAAAAAATAGGAGCCGCTGGACCAGTCTCTACTACAGTTTTGAAATGTGACAGACAGCTCCTTCTCTGACCAGAAGGGGGCGCTTTTCTGACCATGATTCCGTTTTCCCTGAGGGGTGTAAGCCTCAGGGAGATGAAAGACTCCTCAGCACCTCTTACTTCTGAGCTGCAGCACCTCCTTCCCCATCTGCAGGAGTCTTGGGAGTCACTCCACGCACCTGCCCTCCAGGTTGTTCATTTTGTGCTTTGCCCAAACTCCTCCTCCACTATGACAGGTGCCATAGCCTCTCGAAATCACTGTGGAATGGGATCTGTGACCTGCCCTGGGCAAATATTGTTCACCATCCTAGCTCTGATTGTAGTAGCTGCGCAGGTCCTCCAGGAGCCATGTAGGGCAGCTTTGAACCTCTGTGCCTCTTGTCTTTGGTTCTGTATCATTGTCCAGATCCTCCTGTCCCATCTGCTCTACCCTGGGCTCCAGCACCTCCACACTGTGACCTGGAGAGTCACTGTCAAACCGCCTGAACTGTGTGTGTCGTCCATGTAGCCCACGGCGATGTGCTGGGGCTCCTTGAGGCTGAGCTGGGAGGTCTTGGTGGTACAGGTCAGAAGCGTGGGAGGGTGAGAGGATTCACCAGGGACAGAGTAGGGAGCAGAACAGGCAGACGGACCGAAGACACTACTGAGGGGGGCAGTGGGCGAGACAGGAGAGGTCTGCTGTGCCATGTGGGCTTCTCCCTGGCCAGCGTAGAATTGAACCAGTGCTGCAGAGCCTGCAGACAGCTTTGCAGTGCGACGCTCAACCACTGTGCCACCGGAGGCCCTGGGAGATCTTGGTTTCGAAAAGCCTTAGATAGTGGGAGCCTGGAGGCAGGAAGGGGTGAAAGCCAGGCTGACCCATCTCCCTGGGTCCTGAGTCCCAGGAAGATGGGGCATGAGGGGAGAAAGTGTTCAGGGAAGGAGGAGCCTCCAGAGCTTGAAAAGGGGCATCAGGTGGAGAAGGAGTGGGACTCAGGGGGACAGAAGAGGGAGCTAGTGTGGGAGGGACAGAAAGGCACTAGGACTGAGAGGAACCGTGGGGGGACAGAGGGGCCTAAGTCAACAGCCTCCACCAGAGAAGCCTTTTCTCTCCCCATCCTGCACTCACCAGCCTGGGCCTGGGACACAGCCCTGGAGAGAAGCAGCAGGAGGAGGTTGGGGGCCCCATGACCAGCACTGCTGGGGTCTGGGGAGCTTCTGACTCTAGGCTGGTGGACAGAGACTTAACTGGGGGCCATGCTGATTGGCTTCTCTGGGAACCTCCAGGCACTGGGGACTGAGAACTGGGGGGGAGTCACAAGTGTCCAGGGTCCAGCACAGGTGGTGGAGACAGAAGGGAGGCTAAGGGGGCAGTGGGGTATCCCCAACAGTAACCTTCCTGCCCTGGACACAGCCCTGGGGCCTGGAACTATGGGAACCAGACTAGGGCCCTGAGGCTTTGCTCTGCCCCCTCCTCTCCTCACCCAGAGCTTTGTCACACTGTCTCCCCGATTCCAGGCCCAAGGACTGGGTCAGTGCTTCTCAGTCATTTTCCTTTCAGAATCTGCATAAAGTCTTACAGATAAGTGAGGACGCCAAGTATACTTTTGTTTATGAGGTATTACTACCCCTATTTACCACCCTAGGAATAAAGCTGTGTTTAATCATGTAACTATTTCATTTAGAATAATATGTATAACCCAATGCATGTTAACAGAAAGTGTTCTTAACAGAAATAATATTTCTGAAAATAATCGGGGCAATGAGAAGAGTGGATCTTTTGCATTTTATATTTTTGCAATTGTCTTTCTTGTCTGTCTCATTAGAAGACCTTTGCATTTTCATATTTTCTTCTCCATTTGGTCTGTTGTTCTGGTTGAAGTCTATGAAAAAATACACACTGCCTTACTATAACTATGCAGACACTGCCTTACACAAATATGTTGAAGTAGTGTTTTCAGACAATTTGAAATATTCCACTTTGATACTACATTAAAACTATACAGGTGGTGTTTTGGTATTTTCTCCAAGGTTAATTGCAAAGTGAAACCTGAAACAGTATCATTGAATATTTCTTATTCTGTTACATTTCCATAGTGTTCTTGTAGAAATAAATTCTGGCCTTTTATCCAGGCAGAGGAAGAACAATCGGTACTTCAGGAATGGTGAGGTCAGAAGCTTTATTATTCATGTATGAGGTCCCAGACCTGGGTAGCCCCATAAGGTTTGAGCACCGGTTTAAAGACCAAGGGCATTTGGTTTGTTTCCAAAGCTTAGCTATTGTAAACAGTGCTGCTATAAACATAGGGGTGCAGGTGCTCTTTGGAATTGATATTTCGGTGTCCTTTGGGTAAATACCTAGGAGTGCAATTGCTGGATCCTATGGAAGCTCTATGTTTAGTAGGTCCAGAAATCTCCACACAGCTCTCCATAGTGGTTGGACCAGTTTGCACTCCCACCAGCAGTGCAGGAGAGTTCCTTTTTCTCTACATCCTCGCCAACATTTGTTGTTGCTAGTTTTTTTAGTATGTGCCATTCTCACTGGTGTAAGATGGTATCTCATGGTAGTTTTGATTTGCATTTCCCTGATGACAAGTGATGTTCAAAATTTTTTCATATGCCTGTTGGCCATTTGCATTTACTCTTCAGAGATAAAGAAGGTGTGGTACATATACACCATGGAATATTACTCAGCATTCAAAAAAGATAAACACATGCAATTTGAAGCAACATGGATGGAGCTGGAAGGGATCATGCTCAGCGAAATAAGCAAGAAAGAAAAAGAAAAATACCGGATGGTCTCACTCATAGCAGGAATCTAGAAAACTTAAATAAGGGACCAGGAAAATGAATAACTATAAGAAAGTGAAAATCAAAATCAACAAACAACTATGAACCAGAGACACTCTATGGGGGTTGGGGGGCGGGGAGGGGAGGGATTGGGGTCAAAATAAGGGGGTTCCAATTGTATGGGGAATATAAAAATAAAATTTATTTTAAAAAAATCAACAAAACAAAACAAAACAAAAAATAAAGACCAAGGGTTCCTTTTATACACAACTGTGTCCATATCTCTTACATTGATAGTGATGTGGTTTTTGTGGTCTGTGGGTTTAGAATGTGGGGTCCTTGGGGTCACTCTGGGAAAGGTTTCACCAGAGCTCCTATTTCAGCGACACATGGAGAATTCTCCAGGCGAGTTTCTCCACGGGACAGAGACACTAGTTATATTTAAAGGGAAGGTTTATTAGGGCAAGAGACAGAAGAGTAAGACACTTACATAGACACAGGTGGGCAGGAAGAGCTGCTCCGAAAGGGACAGGTTTGCTGAGAGAGGCCTGCGTGGTTGCAGGCGAGCGGCCTTGAGGAGAGCTGCCTCCACGGAGGGAAGTCAGTGAGGAGAAGCCTTGGCAGGTACAGGTCATGGCAGGCAGGGAGGCTGCTGCCCTGCGGAGAGAGGTATCTGTCACAGGTGGGCAGAGGGATATAGTCCTTTTCTGTTGGGAGGGGCCACTCCTTGTAAGCTTTAGGGTTAGTGGCTGATTTGGGATAACTTTGCAGAATCTGAAAAAGACCTGAAATTCCACAATGGGCTCAATCTCCATATCTTTACCTTTGGATGCACCCTGGGATACCTGCTTGGATGTTATGCTTTGTAATCTAGGCTTTGGCGCCAAAGGATCTTAGTTTTCACAACTGTGTAGTCTGTGCAGAAGGATCCTAGTTTCCACAACTGTGTTGATGGTTATGCTAATCTCTTCTACCCCCATCCTTGTGAGAGCCAGTGTAGGACCAGGATGGCCACAGAGCAGGTTATTTATCATTCGGCAGATGGGGTAAAGGAGAGTCCTGGAGCCCGCATTGGTTTTATTAGGCTTTTATTGAGCTTTACATGTAGTGTGGCAAACAGGTACAGGGTAGGCAGGGGTGCCAGGGGGCCAGAAAGCCTGCAGGCCTCCTAGCCCCTGGCAAGTCTTCACTTTGGGCTTCTCTGGCTACTTTCTCCCCTTTTCTCTTCTGCTGCTCTCCTGCTTCTGCTTCTCTGGAGCCTATCTCAATACCCCTCCCACGGCCCACAGAAGTAAACCAGACAGCTTGCAACAATGTAACAACTGCAGGTGCCCCATCAGGCAAGGCAATCCTGATAGTGGAAGGGCAGAAAAGCCTGAAAACCATTTATCCTACAGCCAGGTTTCTGGTCTTGTGGTGCTTCCTTTCTTCAGTTTTTTTCATTCCTGTCCTCCATCAATAGCATCGTTTTCAGCAGTACAGGGTCAGGACTGGATACAGTGCAGGTTTTCTGATCCCATGCAGACCGGGTAAAGGAGGAGTCAGAGTCCTCAGTGGGTTTTTTGCAGGTCTTTTATTGGGGTTCACCAGGCATATGGCAGGCAGGGGTGTTGGGGGGGGCGGGACGCTGGCAGGCCTCCCAGCCCCCAGCAAATCCTCACTCTATCTGGGCTCTCTGGTGATCTCGGCTTCTCTTTCGGTTTCGGCTTCGGCTTCTACTGCTGCTGCTGGCATCCCCGTGACACCGCCCTTAAAAGCACAGTCTTAGCTCAGCTGAATCCCATCTACCTATGCCCACACCCTACTCCAGGTGCCCGCCATCAGGCACGCATTCAGGACAAGGATCCATCATCTATCCTGATGGCGGAAGGGCAGAAAAGCTTGATATTTTCTTTACCCTACAAGCAGGCACAACCATTTGCTGCAAAGTCCCCAGACAAGGGGCGCCAGGCAAAGGGGGCAAGATGAGGTATTTGAGGATGCCCTTTAAGAGACAGGCCAGCTGGTTTACTGCCCAACGTTGTAGATAAGAGTGCTCAGGCCCTGGCCATGCATCTTAGAAGGGAAAGAGCTGTGAGTAAGCAAACTTGTTAATTATGCCTGCATGGGCGTGTTCATTGTGTTACAGGGCAGGGAGAGGAGCACCCCAGGCCCCGCAAACCTGCCTGCTCTAAATAGGTTCTGTCATCGGCCATATCAAGACAAAACATTTAAGACTGTAATGGAAAGGAAATTGAATACAATTAGTAAACTATATAGAAAAGACAAAGAATATAGTTTCTAAATCCAGCACCCAAAGTTACCCGTCCCCTCATGGGTAAAAGACCACCCGAATGGGATTGGCCCAGAGCGAGGCCCAAAAGCCTGCCACAAATCTAAAGCATCTTTTAGTGGGGACCCACAGAAAAGGATCAGAAATAACCAGACAAGTCTGGAGGGAAAAGAGCAAAATCAAAATCAAGATAAAAGCTAACATTGCTCTCCTCCCCATGGGTCTCTCAACCACGTCTGTTTCAGGACCAAAAGGCAAACGCAGTTTCTTCACGTGTCTCTCTGTTCCATGTGCCTCCTCCATGTCTCCTTCTGGCTCCATCCTGCTTCATTTCTTCTTCTGTCTCCTCTCCAGGTTCTTCTCTTCTCTTTAGCTCCACCCTCCTTTGGGTGGGGCGAGGGAACATTTTCCTGGGCACCACTCTATTACAATTGCACCTAGACTGGAAATTCTGCTGGAATCTTTATATTCATTTGCTCAATAATATATTTTCTCATCACTCTCTTGCATATTGGTTGGGTCTTGTGGTAATGTGTGATTTTTTTTTTTAAAGTAATATATTGTTCCACTAAGTTATAAAGTCAAGGTCCATGCAGGAGGCCAAATGCAAAAACCCACCAGGCAGCCCACCTGGGAACAGCCCACCAGGCTTCACTGACCCCCACCATGGGTCCGTGAAGTCCGCCCGGGGCGCAATAAATTTTCCCTTCCTTTGAGAAAGTTTAGCCTGGCTCTCCTTTTCTTTACCAGGCCAAACCTTTCATAAAGCTCTTCAGTATTCATTACACTGGAATCAAATTATTTATTTTTTTAAAAGATTTATTTATTTATGCATACAAGAGCTGGAGAACAGACCAGAGGTGTGGGGGGTGAGAGGATTCACCAGACACAGAGTGGGGAACAGAACAGGCAGATTGACCAAAGGACACTGCTGAGGGTAGCAGTGGGCTAGTCAGGAGAGGTCTGCTATGCCATGTGGGTTGCTCCCTGGCTGGCCTGGGAATCCAGAGCAGATTGAGGCTGCAGAGGCTTCTGATTACCTCATAGGTTGCGTCTTAACCCCTTGCGCCACCAGGGAGGTCCCTGGAATCAAATTATTTAAAAAAATTTTTTTCACTTTATTTTGCACCACAAATCCCAATAGTAAAAATAGTACTGGAAGTTGTCAAGTTAGTAAATGATGGAGAACAGACTGGAAAGGAGGTTCCCCAAGATCAGAAATCTGGCTCACACAAGGAGCAGGGGGTAGAAGGGATTAACACAGCCACTGACACAGATCTAGAAACCAAGATCCTTAGGCACCAAAGCCTAGATTACAAAACAGAAAATCCAAGCAGGTATCAGACTGCTGTCTAGAGCACAGGCCCAAGGGTAAAGATATGGAGATTGAGCCCATGGTGGAATCTCTGGTCGCTTTCAGATTCTGCACAGTTATCCATAATCAGCAACTAACCCAAAGGCTCACAAGGAGTGGCCCCTCCCCAACAGAAGACTGTATTAGTGCGGTCTCTGCACAGGCTGGGGTAGCACTCCCTCTGTCCACCTGTGACTATGCAGGTGCCTCTTTTCACCAAATCTCTCCTCCGCAGGGCAGCAGCCTCCTGCCTGCCCATGACCTGTATCATGCCTGCACTTCTCTTCATTGACCTCCCTCAGTGGAGGCAGCTCTCCTCAAGGCTGCCCACTTGCAACCATGCAGGCCTCTCTCAGCAAACCTGTCCCTTTCTGGGCAGCTCTTCCTGCCCACCTGTGTCTATGCAAATATCCTTTACTCTTCTGTCCCTTTCCCTAATAAACCTTTCCCTAATAAACCTGAGCAGCCCCGATATAAAAATGGGTTGCCTGGCTGTGGGTTCTCACCTGCGCGCATAAAAGGGACTTATTTGTACTCCACTACAGGCACACACAAAAGGTTAATAAAAGGGAAAGGGACATGAGGAAATGTACAACTCAGGGAGAAAATAGGGAAATAAAGTCTTTAATGCGTCCTACCCTATTCGCCAACCTGGAAACACAAAGGCACTGTCAGAGCTGGCCAAGCACTGCCAGCTGGCGGAGAGCCAAAAAAAGAGCCCCCCCACCAAAGCCCACGTGTCTGGTTTTATACCAAACCTGGCTGCTTAACCCCACCCTCAGGTCCCAGCCACCTTCCCTTGGGTAGTGATGGGATTTGGAGTTCCCAGTGTCTTTGGCTTTGGCCTGGGGTGGGGGTGGAGTCCACAAAGCCTGTATGGAATTAGCTTTAGGACATCCTTTTCCCCGTAAAAAACCTTCCCTTTAAATATAACTAGTGTCTCTGTCTCGTGAAGAAACTTGCCTGGGGAACTCTCCACGTACTGCTGAAATGGGAGCCCTGGTGACATCTTTCCCAGAGTGACCCCAAGAATCCCTCACTCCAAACCCACTGACTCAAAAACTCCATCATTAGCATATCATAGGTTATTAGTATTCTTTTTAAAAAAGATTTATTTATTTATGCATACAAGAACTGGGGTACAGGCCAGAGGTGTGGCAGGTGAGTGGATTCACCAAAGACAGAGAGTGGGGAGCAGAACAGGCAGATCTACAGAAATCCACTGCTGAGGGGAGCAGCAGGTGAGGCAGGAGAGGTCTGCGGTGCCATATGAGTTGCTCCCTGGCCAACTTGTGCTGCTGCAGCTACAGGTCACTTCACAGTGCTGATGCTTAACCCCTTGTGCCACCAGGGAGGCCCCAGGTTATTTATATTCTAAAGTAAAGAAGCAATAACATCTTTTAAAAAGGTTTTATTCTAGTAAAGTAAATATTTAAAGCTGTAACCCACGTAACAAAATTATACATGGGATCCGTAATAATTTGTGAGACTGAACAGAGTTTCTGAAAGAAAAATGTCTGAGACTTGCGGACCCAGTCCCTGGGCCTGGACTCAGGGACACGGTGTGGCAAAGGTCTCAGAGCAGGAGAGGAGGGGGCGGCAAAGTCCCAGGTCTCGGGGTGTGGCTGTCTGGGTCTCAGTCCCCAGCGCGGGGTGCAGGGCTGGAAGGTGACTGCTGGGGATTCGCCCTCTCCCCTCGGTTCCCCTTCTGGGCTCACAGCCTGGGCGGGTCCTCCTGCCTGGATACTGGTGACTCACCCCAGGGCTCACTCCCCATTGCCTGGAGGTCTCCAGAGCAGCCAATCAGCAGCCCCGCGGTT